>NW_016806331.1:6055728-6167136 GCF_001698545.2 Rhinopithecus bieti
GAGGGAGGGAGGGAGGGAGGGAGGGAGGGAGGAAAGGAAGGAAGGAAAGAGGAGGAGGAGGGAAGAAGGAAGGAAGGAAGGAAGGAAGGAAGGAAGGAAGGAAGGAAGGAAGGAAGGAAGGAACCTAGGATAGGGCAGGCACACTGTTGTTGCTCAGCAAGTGATGCCCTTCTCTGTTCCCCCTTAATTAATGCAACAAAATATGCCATGATTCCAGGATACATTGTAACTGGATCTTCAGGAGTCCTTTCACCTCTCAGAGAAAGGGGACGATAACATCTCCTTCCTCTAGGCGGGGAATTGAAGTCTAGTGACTTCCTTAGAAACACACAGCAAAAGGAGTAGTAAAAAGTGTTTTCATGCTCTCTCCTCCCTCACATCGGTCCCCAACTCTGGGTTGAGATCAAAAGCAGGCTTTTCTTTGGTTAATGATACTCAGAATTACCCACTAGACAAGCTGTCTTCATAAGGGAGCCAAATGAGACAGGAATAAGAACAGGCAATACATTTCAGATTGTTAGATTGAAGGGAATATCAGAGACATTCAATCGAACTTCTATATTTTACAGAAAACGACACAAGTGCAGAGAGGGACGGCAACGTGGCTAGGGCCAACTAGCTAGTTGGTAGCACAGAAGTTATACGAACCTCAGCCTGACTCTTTGTTCAGCGTTCTTGCCACTGTCTTGTGCTGACCTGCTGTGATCATGAGCAACCTCTCTCCAAAGGGAGAAGCCATCAGGTAGGTGACCAGACGCGTGTCTGGCTTCATTCTCCAGTCAGACCCCTCGGTGATTTTTCTGAAAATCCAGCAGCATGTTTCCCTTTGTTGACATGTAAGCACATTGCAGAGAACACAGACCACCAAACCACAGACTGGAATGTTCCTATCTTCCCAGCTGGACAAGGGCAGCTAGCTGTCCTCAGCTAGCATAAGCGCTCATGTACTTTTCATTCATTCAGCCTAAAAAATGTGTCTCCAGCCTGTAAGTCTGCATTTGTTCCACCTCTATGCAGCTGCTGTGTCCACTATCAAGCTGGGCAGGCCGTTAGAGTTCCTTTTGGTGTACCTTCCTCACTTTATAGACTGAATCCCAGCCAGGAGATGTGCTATCTCTGGGTCAAACTCAAGTTAGAGACAGAGTCAAGCTGGAAAGCAGGTTGCCTAGCGACCAGCCCCATTCTCCTTCTAGAGTGTGGAAGATTACCACACAGCGTGACCCTACCTCTTCCTCAAAGGTCAGGAATGAGAATAAAAAACTCCTGGTGTCTGCTGGCAGAAACAGGTGAGACAGGGCCCAGGGAAGAGCTGGGCTTTTTTTTTTTTTTGTATTGGATGAAGCTCATTAGAAGCCATAAAATAAAACCAAGAAGAATCTATGTGAGGCCTCATTATGCCACTGGTGTCCTGCCTGCGGGTAACTCATTTATTTTGTGGCTGAGATGCTGGGAGCTGTCAGCAGCTGCTTGCAGCTGCTCAGTGACAAGACTGATGGCAGCGATGGCCAGGCTGAGGAGATGGGAGGGGAGGAGAAGCATCCCCCGTCTTCCCACCCACCACACGCACACACACAGATGCGTGACATACACTCAGAACAGTCTTGCAGCCTCTTGCATTGATGTGCACCTTTCCTGATGACACTGTCCCAGGAGGTGGTGTGGGGCATATGCCAACCATGGCCTGAAACCAGTGTCCAAGACTCAGTGGAGGATGCTGGATAGAGCATGAGGGGTGACGTCAGGAGACCAGGATGCAGCCTCTCCCGTACTGTCACCTACTGAGTCAACTTGAATAAACGATGAACCTCTCTGTATGAGGTTCTGTTATGTATGTACGTTATGTATGTTAGGTCTCAGTTATGTATCTGGAGAAAATAGGGAAGCTAGTGCTTTGTCAGCTCAGGTTCTTTATGAATGTGAGGTAAGCATGATAAAGGAGTGTAGCTTGCAGGAACTGGCAGGACCTGACTTGAGTTGGTCATGCTTCTCTGTACCCCGTGTTGTAGAGAATCAATCCATTTCAAACTGGTGTGGAGCTCCATGACAGAGCAGACACAGAGGGAACAGGAGCTGGGCCCAAGACACGTGGTGGGGCCTCTCCCCTGACTTCCCGGAGGATGTGCCCAGCACAAAGACAGGTCCGAAAGACACTGGTCACTGGCTCACGCAGCCCCGTTCCTAATACCCTCTCTTGCCTACGTCCACCATAGAAGCTAAAAGGTCAGACATCTGCTTTCCAGGCCTCCTTGCCCCCAGGGAAGGCCATGTGACAGGATTCTAGCCAAGGAGTCTTATCAATGGATAAGAGAAGTCTGCTGGGGAGCTTAGGGGAAATATTTGCTTTATACTCTGTGCAAACCAGAACTGGATTTAGTCCCTAAAGGGCTAATTTTCTTAGGATATATAATGCACTCTTAAATAACCATAAATCTAAGACAAAACACAGTCATTGCCCTGATAAAGGCAGAGATGAAGAGCTGTTGAATTTCAAGGGTAACTATTTCTTCCTGTGTAGTGATCAGGGACTGCTTCACGGAGGAGGGGGCATTTGAGGTTGATAGGACTTGAATACCCAAGGCTGAGAGATTCAGACGTGATTGCCAGTCCCAGTCTCAGATTCCCTGAGCTCCTTCACTCTTCCAAACTGCATTATGGGGAATCTGATAATTCTTGCCAGGTGATGTAATAACTCTGGAGATGATCAGATATCATCCCGCCTCTTAATCACAAAGCACTATCTTCTGAAGCCCTTTAAAGATACAGTCTAATTCATGCCTCTAAAGTGAGCAGAGATGGGTAAAGATAAAGAAGCCACCTCACAGACACAAAGGAACTTCCCAAAGTTTGAATTGTTTGAGAACCTGCTGATCCCCTTAGCTATGTAATCCTTCTTGGAATACTCACTCATCTTCACCCACATACACTCGCACACCTACCCTCCAGATGTGGTGGGAGATGCCTTTATGTAACATAAATCTGTATGATGAATTCTTGCTCATATTGAAGACATGAAATTCCTATGAGTAGGATATGTACTTTGAATTCATTATCCCTAAAAGCAAGTAATGGACATGCTCAAGTTATCTGAGTACTTTCTCTGGAGACCAGTGGAATGCTTCGGTGAGATTTGTGGCTGGAGTTGGGGCTGGCATGTCAAGTAGAAGCTAACCTGGTGTCACTAGGACTATTTTCTTTTCTTTCTTTCTTTCTTTCTTTCCTTCCTTCCTTCCTTCCTTTCTCCCTTCCTTCCTTCCTTCCTTCCTTCCTTCCTTCCTTCCTTCCTTCCTTTCTTCCTTGCTTTTCTTTTTTAGACAGAGTCTCACTCTGTCGCTCAGGCTGGAGTGCAGTGGCACGATATCAGCAACCTCCACCTCCTGGGTTCAAGCAGTTCTGTCTCAGCCTCCCGAGTAGCTGGGACTACAAGTGCACACCACCACACCTGGCTAATTTTTTTTGTATTTTTAGTAGAAACTGGGTTTTACCATGTTGGTCAGGCTGGTCTTGAACTCCTGACCTTAGGTGATCTACTGGCTTGGCCTCCCAACCTGCTGGGATTACAGGTGTGAGTCACCATGCCCGGCCCACTAGGGCTATTTTCTAACTGAGCCGAATGAACCAACTTGGATAACCTCATGTTTAAAAAACATTCATTTATATACCCACCAGGATTGCATATAGAGAGAGAGAAAGAGAGAGAGTAACAAATGTTAGCAAGGCTGTGGAAAATCTAGGACCCTTGTGTACCTTTGGTGGAAATGTAGAAGGTATAGGCACTATGAAAAACAGTAGTATAGGAATTCCTTAAAATATTAAAAATAGAATTACTGTATGAGTCAACAATTCTATATCTTGGTATATACCCAAAAGAATTGAAATCAGGGTCCCAAAGAAATATTCATACATCCATGTTTATTGCAGCATTATTCACAATAGCCAAAAGGTGGAGGCAACCCCAAGTGGCCATATACCGATAGATGAATAGCCAACATGTGGTATATCTTTACAATTGTATATTCTCAGCCTCAAAAAGGAAGAAAATTCTGATACACGCTACAACATGGCTGAACTTTGAAGACGTTATACTAAGTGACATGAGCCAGTCACAAAAGGCCAAATACTGTGTAATTCCACTTATATGAGTTACCTAGAGTGGTCAAATTCATAGAGTAGAATGATGGTTTCCAGGGGCTGAGAGGAGGGACTTGGGGAGTTATTATTTAAAGAGTACAGAGTTTCAGTTTGAGAAGATGAAGAAGTTCTAGAGAGATGGTGGTGACAGTTGCACGATAATGAATGTACTTGATTCCTGTCAATTGTACATTTAAAAATGATTAAAGTGCGACTGGGTATGGTGGCTCACACCTATAATGCCAGCACTTTGGGAGGCTGAGGCGGGCAGATTACGAGGTCAGGAGTTCGAGACCAGCCTGGCCAACATGGTGAAACCCCATCTTACTAAAAATACAAAAATTAGCAGGGTCTGGTGCGTACCTGTAATTCCAGCTACTGGGGAGGCTGAGGCAGAGGACTGCTTGAACCTGGGAGGCGGATGTAGCAGTGAGCTGAGATTACACCACTGCACTCCAACCTGGGCGACAGAGTGTGACTCCGTCTCAAAAACAAAAATTAAAAAAATGATTAAAGTGGTAAATTTTACATCATGTGTATTTTACCACAAAAAAATTATCTACAACATCACTTTATTTTAGAAAAATACCTATTTCTAAGCTGTCCAGCTCAGATGTGATCTCTTTTATATTTTGGGGAATTATCATAATAGAATTAAAAGAGCTACATTTACAGTCGGAAAACCCAGATTCGAATCTCAGTTCTGTTGCTTGTTGGCTGTTTGATCTTATTTTTATTGAACTTCATTTTCCTTGTCTTTGGTCAAGTATTATGATATCTATTTTTACTCCTTCACCAGGCGGATGTGAAGAGCCAATTAGATAATTTATGTGAATGTGCTTAGCAAACCACAGAACACTAAACAAATATAAAATTTTTTTCGAGAAGATAATGAGGTTCTCTCTGGGACCTATTGTAATATTTTCCAGTTTTTCTTGCCAAGAAGTTCCTTCTATCACACCTCAATTCCGTTGAACACAGCTTCAGCCAGCTTGGAAATAGCCTTTCTGTTGGGACATTTCCAAATCCCAGGTTTAGAGGTTCTTCCATCTGGCAGGTGTCAAATAAGACAACAAGAACCTTGAGCAGAACCATTTGGAACTGCAGACTTTTTGGGCCAAGGACAGACTTCTTCTCCAGGTCTGGTTTGGTTTGCAAATTCCTGGCTGTCATAGCAACCTGAAAAGCAAAGGAAGACTGTTTAGTGTCCTCTTTGACTGCAGCCTGGGCTCGGAATGCGCTCAGGTTGGCCCAGTAAACAGTGTTCACTGGTAACCACTCTGTCTCTCCCTCTGGGCCCAGGGATGGGTGAGGCAGGGAGCTTACCAGGCTCAAGTCGTCTGTCCGCACAGCTTCTCACCTAGTGTCACTCGGGTCCCTCTGCTGCTCTGACTCCCAGTGGCTCTGCCAGATCTAACACGGGGAGGGAATTTCCAGAAGAGGCCTATTGGGAGACGGAGTCAACTCCACCATGGAAGCAAATGCCTGCCTCCCACATGAAGATGTGTGAAGATGACTTGGGGAGAGGGAGCCGAGAGCATTTCCATGGTAACCTCAAGCATCCTTGTGAAGTCATCATTGTGCCCTTCTGACCTATTCGAACCCTGGCAACCAGGACTGTTTATCTCTAGGGGTTGAGTTCAAGATCTAAAAATGTGAAAGATCTAAACTGAAATGAATAAGCACCTCACTTGCTAAGAAGTAGGTCTACAAAGACATGTGATGTCATGTTCATTAATGGTTACATTGATTGTTACAAGATTTTTACATATTTGACAACAATTTACAGGCGAGTTTTTTCTCATTGCAAGAATTCCTGATTATGCACAGTGATTGCCGAGAAATCATTGTTGGGCCAAATTTCAAAAGTAAAATTATAAAAAATACTGCAGTATTTTTATAGTTAAAAAAATAATGGGATCGAGTGTATTTTAATATGTTTAATACGATGTGTGGGGGCTCAAAGGCCCATGAAGTCCTCAAAATGTCCATGCTTGTTGCTTATAAGTTTGTTTTTTCCTCCCTCCCCTCTTTTCCCTCCCTCCCTCCCTTCTTTCCTCCCTTCCTTTCTTTCTTCTTTGCTTCTTTCTCTTTCCTTCCCTCCCCTAATTTCTCAATGTCTCTCTCTCTCTCTGCTTCCTGCCTTCCTTCTGAGGTGCACAGTGTCACTGCTGTCTGGGACAGAAGCAGTATGAAATAGACAAGAAGCTCTGTGAACTCAGATGGCTGTGTTCTTCCTGTGGGAACTTGGGTACAGTATGACCTCTCTGGTCCTCAGGTTCCTTCTTCACTTGTAAAATGAGGTAATAACAGTTGCTTCCAAGAGTTCTTGTGAAAATTGCATTAGTAAATGCTGGTTCTTCTTCTTATTATTACTACTAATAATGATAGCAACCCACATTTCAGTAGTAATCACACACAGACATTCATATGTCCTCTAGCTACTGGAATGTTCCTGTTCTGAAATGTGCAGGAACCATATCTATTTTTCTAGTTCTTTTTGTGCATAGGTGAGTAGAGTATCCTGTGTAAAGTCTACTTTGTTAACTCTATTTGATTACGATGTTGCTTTTCCCCAGGGGTCATACTGAAATTACTGTGGAGCCATCAATGACATTCTCAAGAGTTTCTGCTGTGTCAGGTATTATCTCTTGAGGTGTTGGATCAGACAAGGGGTCCAGGGGCTCTCAGAGGAGGATCCAGGGCAGCTGAGGGGCCCCTGTGGGCCCAGGGTAGCAGCTAAACTTCCCAACCAGAATGGAACTATTTTGATATTTAAGAATGAGCAAGGCTGTGACAGGTGCCAATCAACCTTCCTCTCTTGAGTATAATCTATTATTAATTTCTTCATGCCGTGGGTGGTGGGTCACACCTGTAATCCTTGCATTTTGGGTGACTGAGGTGGGAAGATCTCTTGAGCT
Source organism: Rhinopithecus bieti (assembly GCF_001698545.2). NCBI lineage: Eukaryota > Metazoa > Chordata > Mammalia > Primates > Cercopithecidae > Rhinopithecus > Rhinopithecus bieti. The sequence goes on from NW_016806331.1 coordinate 6,062,778, forward strand.
CAGGAGTTTGAAACTAGCCTGGGCAACATAGTGAGACCCAGTCTCTACAAAAAAAAATTAACCATGCATGGTGGCGTGCGCTTGTAGTGCCAGCTACTCGTGAGGCTAAAGTGATAGGAGGATGGTTTGAGCCCGGGAGATCATGGCTGCAGTGAGCTGAGATCACACCACTGCACTCCAGCCTGGATGACAGAGTGAGACAATTAAAAACACAAAAACAAAAAAATAGTGTCTTCATTTACTCAGTTTGTCAACACTTACAGCTTTTGAGCAGCTTCCATAGTGCAAAGCATTAGGCTAGACACAGTAGAGGATGTAAAGAAGAGTAAAGAACCATACTTGGCTGGGTGTGGTGGCTTACGCCTGTAATCCTAGCATTTTGGGAGGCAAGGTGAGTGGATCATTTAAGGCCAGGAGTTTGAGACCAACCTGGCCAACATGGCAAAACTCCTTCTCTACAAAAAATACAAAAATTAGCCAGATGTGGTGGTGCATGCCTGTAATCTCAGCTACTTGGGAGACTGAGGCACAAGAATTGCTTGAACCAGGGAGACAGAGGTTGCGGTGAGTCAAGATCATGCCACTGCACTCCAGCCTGGGTGACAGAGTGAGACTGTATCTCAAAAAAAAAAAAAAAAAAAAAAGAGTAAAGAAACATACCCTAATGACACTTATGGTCTGGTAAGGGAGTTATGAACATAATCAATAACTTCAGTAAGAACGAGGGTGAGAACTGTCATAAGACAAGAACATTCATCTTGGGGTCCAGGAGCACGAGGTCACATCTGTCAGGAGTGACCGTGGAAGTCTTTATGGGGAAGGTGACGTTGAAATCGGGGCATTGAAGGATAGGTACAATTTCTGTTCAAAAGTAAGAAGGGGATGGAAGCCCAGTAGACAAAGAAGTTATTAAGGGTTTTTGACATGGGGAGCAACATAGTCAAAAGAAGATGGATTGGATTTACCTGTAAACACCTAAAGGAAAGGAACGGGATTGGAAGTGGGGGAAGGAGAGTTGGGGGAGGGTGGAGAGAAAGGCTGGGGAGGAACTGGAGATGGAAAGTTTATCTGTAAGGCTTTCAGTATTCTAGGTGAGAGGTAAAGAGGCCACGCGTCTAGAAGAAAGAGATGACAAAGGTAAATTTTTGAATAGAGAGTAAAGAGATTTTTTTGATTGATTAGAGAGGGGCATAGGAGATGGTGGAGGATAGAGAGAGGTCAATCATGACTTTGATTTTAAGCCAGGATGACAAGAAGAATTATGGTTCTGGTCAGGCACAGTAAACAGAGTTCTGCCTCCTCTCCATCCCCAACCATTCAATTCTCTTCTCAAAGGCAATCTCAGCTGGGTGCAGTGGCTCATGCCTGTAATCCCAACACTTTGGGAGGCCGAGGTAGGTGGATCACTTGAGGTCAAGAGTTCGAGACCAACCTGGCCATAGTGGGTGTCTGAGGTGGAACAGCAGTTTGAACCAAACTTTGAGAGTGGAGATGTTCTTCGAGGTCAGACTGGCTGCCTTAGCAACCTGAGACTAAGCACAGGTCTGCCGCAGGGGCTCCCAAACCTGGCAATGCAGCAGTCTCAAGGGGAGTGTCAAAATGACACATGGTTTCTTCCCACCCCAAGTCGGCTTCATCATATCTGGGGTAGAGCCGGGACATCTGTTTTTAAAGTTTCTCTTCTCCTTCTGGTCTTAGCCATTCGTCTAGCAGGGAAGAGTAGCTTTTGTCTGCTCAGAATTGGTCCTGGCTACTGACTGCAAGGCCAATCCCATAGGCGAGAACCTAGTGGTCCTGGTTTTCTTCCTTTACTTTTTTTGGAGTCGGAGAAGAAAGAACTATGTGGGAGGCTGGGCCCCAGTCTGGCAGGAGTTGGGCAGAGAGGTAAAGGCAAGAGTCTCCGGCGTGGAGCCTTCTGCAGAGAGGTGATGGTGAAGCTCTGGTCATGGGCCAAGGACAGAGCAGAGCCAAAGAAAGCTGGGCACCAGCCCCATGCATCCTGCTGTGTCGCGATTCTCTCACACTGCCTCTGTTTTCACAGAGAATATAAGCTCCATGAGAGCAGGAATTTAAAAAAAAAATCTTTAAAAAAAATTTTAAACCTAAAATGAAATAGAACTGTGAAATCTCTGTGTTTCAGCTCCTAACTTTGACAATTATCTACACCAGGCTGATGAGTTTCATCTACTCCATCTTTATCCGGAACCGCCTCCTCAACCTCCATCATTCTGAAGCAAATCAGGAGAAAATATCAGACTGGCCATTCTGAGCTCCTATTTTCCAGTCTAGCAGCCCCTTTGCTGGCAAGAAAAATAAGCTCTGAAGATGGGAGGAAGGGATCAAGGAAGACTCATCAGTTTACCTTTAATTCCAATTTTATTTATTATTATTATTTTAAAATTTAAAGATGGGGATTTCTCTATGCTGCCCAGACTAGCCTTAAACTCCTGGACTCAAGTAATCCTCCCTCCTCAGCAACAGAAAATTTTGGGATTTCAGGCATGAGCTACTACGCCCAGCTTAATTCCTCTTTTAAACACAAAGAAGCAATCATTTATTTTGCCCCTTAAAATTGTCACCAAGTATCTGTGCAACATATGCAGACTTTAACAAAGGGCAATGCAAAAGAAGCTCATTCCTGGATCAGTTAAAAATAAACGGGCTGCGATCTGTGCTTCCTAGAGTATGTTCTGCATCCAGCAGCCTGATCCTAATGATAAACAAATAATATTCTACTCTGTGGGGGGGTAAAGCTCTAGAGAGCAGAAATATGTGCATGGTTCAAGGGGCTTAGTGCAGTAGGTAGGAGCTATCATCAGAGCTGGGAGGCTTGGAGTCTGGGTGGTCTGCAAGTCACGGATTGTGGAGACTGCTCTGGCTCCCCAACCCCCCTTCTCTTGGAAATCCCTCTGTTCTGAGTCTGCAGCTCCCCTTCCCCTTTCTCTGCCTGGTTTATTCTGCTCCACTTCCATGCCCAATTATGGAGTAGAAAAACTAGAGGGGCAAAAGAAGTAGGGTGAAGGAATTTTGGAAAAACTCAAGTAGTCATAAATATCCTTAAGCCAGTCAAGAAGAGGTGAGGCGGAAGGCACTCGGGTGGGAGTGTATGCAAAGGGAAACGGCTGCTGAGAAGTCTGGGCATGACCCCGAGAAGTCTGGGCATGACCGTGGCTGGGGAGTGGAATCTCTGCTCAAGGCATGTCTTCTTTTGATCCTCATCCAAGGATTCCCGGTCCCCAAAGTGCCAAGAGGGCCTCAGCCAAGTGTGGACATTGTGGTGCCTTTATCATCGAGGTGTCATGAGCAATGCCATAGAACAGTGCTTTTCAGACTGGGATACTTCAGCCTCTTGGATTAGGGGAACCACAAAAGAATTCTGGAACACCTTGATGGGATTCAATTTTACCAGAGACTCTTTTTTCAAGGTGGATTGCTATTTTTAGTATTAAAATAATTGTGAGTATATGATGAAATAGAATATAAAATTTTAACGAACTTATGAAGATAAACACAAGAATTTAAAGAAGTGTCCCAATTCTAGTGACCTATTGAAAGAGGTATTTTCTTTCTTCTGTCATTAGGAGCATTTGGGGAGAATGTGACGGGAGCTGCCCGATGTTCCCTGGGGTAGATGAGTTCTTAGGGTTCTGCACTCTCTGCCCACCTGACTGGTCTCTCATCTCCTGTCAGACCCTGAGGCTGGCTATTTCGTGGGCCCCTGGGATGGGCTCATCCTTTCTTTCTCCAAGCTTTTGTCCAAACAGTCACTTATGTTTAAGACAAGCTCTCACCTCCTGACAACCACATCATGTTTCTTCTTCTCTTTACAATGAAATTGGAGGTCATTTTTCCCAGGAAGTTTTCTCCGACTAAGCTAGGAGAACTGACTCTCCAAAGAGAATCTATAAGAATGCCAGGCTGGGATGCCAAAACTACGTGCTGATACAAAGTGTTTGTAAAGGTTTGTATAAAACTTATTGCACAAAACTGTCAAATGCCTGTCTTATTTAGTAATCATTGAAACCCTGTGAATTATACAGGGCAAGGATTAATAATTCTCATCTACCAGCCAAGTGATGGAGCATTGCAGAGGTTAAGTAACTTGCCCAAAACCACACGACTAGGAAGTGGTTCTTTTGACTCTGTAAAGAAAAATTATCCAAAACTTGGAAATAAAGGGGGAGAGTGACTGCATGTCCTCTCAATGTCACACTGGGGCACTGTTTAAAAACTCTTCTAAAGATTATTTAGTTCTGTAGGCAAAGTCAGCTTCTTGGGCATGCAACCTGTGGCATAATGATCCTAAACTCAGAACCCTGAGTTTATGGGGGGGGCCTAATTTGTTTAATGCTCAGCTGTTGCTGTCTTGAAATTCTAATTTTTTTTTTTTTTTTTTTTTTTTTTTTTTTTTTTTTTTTTGAGACGGAGTTTCGCTCCCGTCTTCCAGGCTGGAGTTCAGTAGCATCATTTCGGCTCACTGCAACCTCGGCCTCCCAGGTTCAAGTGATTCTCCTGCCTCAGCCTCCCAAGTATCTGGGGTTACAGGCATCTGCCACCATGCCCAGTTAATTTTTGTATTTTTAGTAGAGATGGGGTTTCACCAGTGTTTGCCAGGCGAATCTTGAACTCCTGACCTCAAGTGATCTGCCTGCCAAAGCCTCCCAACGTGCTAGAATTACAGGCATGAGCCACCATGCCCAGCCTAAATTTTTCATAATTTTTGAACAAAGGCCTCTGAATTTTTTTTGCACTGGGTCCAGCAAATTGTGTAGCTGATTCTGTCTCTAGGATAATAAATATCCCAACTGACTTTGTTATTTGCAATTAAGGGCTCAGCTCTGTGAAGTTGCCTGTTAACTTGTAGATATGGATCCGGTAGGGAAGCAAATGATTTCTGTCCATTAGCAAGGGTAATCTATACTTTATTGTCCTGTGGAACATTAGCTAGATTTGTCCCTGACTTTAAAACACTTCCTGTGGTGCGTCTTTCCCTACGGGCTATAAAAACCCTGCTTCCTCAATTGCTCTGGGCCTCAGCTTTCTCATCTTACGATTCCCTTTATGGATTAATAAATTAAATGAAATCTTTGGCAAGTGCTCATTTAATCTGGAAGAGAATCATGTTTTTAAGTCTTTTCTGGAAATTATGCTTTTAAAGCTTTGTATTCCAAGCTCCTTCCATCATATTATGCTACTGAAGTCACACTTTTCTCTTCCATCTGCTGATCGGGAGCCCACGCCGAGTCTGTTCGCCCGCTGATGTTTATGCATTTTAGGCACAACTATTATTTTTGCTTGTCTTGTCACTCTTTGTATCCTGTAAATTCTTTTAAAATTGTATTTACCGATTTTTAAAAAGTAGATAATGCATCCACATGGTTCAAATTCAAAAATTCAAAGGGTATGTAGTGAAAATTTCGCTCCCATCACTATCCCAGGCATCACTATCCCAGGCTTCTTCTCTAAGACAACATATATGACTTCTACCATTTAATTTTACATATACCTTCAAATATGTGTGTATATTCTTTTTGTTTGTTTTTTTCTACAAATAGTAGAATGAATAGTCATATCATTGTCCTGCAACTTCCTCCTTTCACTTAACAATATATCCTGGAGGTTACTGAATTTTAGTGCATAAAGAACAAAAAACTAAAAAAACTTCCCTCAATGTTTTATGGCTATATACTATTCCACTGGATAAGTTTACCATAATTTAACCATTATTTTATTTATGTGTGTGTATGATCCAAATGCCTCAAAGTGGATCTTATTAACAGATATTTAGTTGTTCACTATTGTTTGATATAATGAGCAATGATGCATTGAATAACTGTGTACATATATCATTTTGCATGTGTGTGTGTATATATATATATACACACACATATATAGATATATACATATATACATGAGATTACTTCCCAGAAATGAATTTGGTTGGTCAAAGAACATACACATTTATAATTTTTGACGTTTTTGAGAAATTACTCTCCAGCAAGGTTGTATCAATTTATTTCCACTTCTGCCAGGAATGTTCCAGAACCCTTGCCAACACGGAAACAGAGTGTATTTTGACATTTTGAACTTCAAGATGGGAGATAGTATCTCATAGTTTTACTTGCATTTCTTTAGTTAATAATGAGATGAAGCTTTTAAAATATATTTGAGAATAATTTCTTTTTCTGGGAACTGCCTTTTCATATCCACTGCCAATGTTTCTATTCACTCATTTTGTCTGTGATACAAGTTGTAAATATCATCTTCCTGTAGATTGTCTTTTTTAAAAAATAAACAATTTTGTTTATGGTGGTTTTACTATGTGGACTTCTGTTTGATATTGTCGAATTTGTCAATATTTCTTTCTATGGCTTCTAGTTTTCTGTCATAGTTAGAAAGGTTTTCCCCAGCTGGGATGATGAAAAAAAACCCCCCCATTTTTTTTTTTTTTTTTTTTTTTTTTGGTAAGTTTATGGTCCCATGTTTCACATATAAATCTTTGATTCATTTGGAGTTTATTCTGGTGTTAGATACGAAATATGATTTCAACTTTATTTTTTCCCAAATGGTTCCCATATTGTCCCTAAGCTGTCTATAAAATAATCTTTTTCCACAGATTGGAGATCCCAGCTTGATTATTCACTAATTTGCCATATGTACTTGTGTTTGTTTTTTAAGTTTTCTCCCCATGCCATGATCTGTCTGTTTACTGCACGAGTACTGTATGATTTATGTTAACGTAACTTTAGAATATATTCAGTATCTGGTAAGTCAAGTGCTCTCCTTATTATATTTCTTTTCCTTTTTTTTCTTTTTTTTTCTTTGAGTTGGAGTCTCCCTGTGTCACCTAGGCTGCAGTGCAATGGTGTTGATCTCATCACACCACAACCTCCGCCTCCCGGGTTCAAGCAGTTTTCCTGCGTTAGCTTCCCAAGTAGCTGGAATGACAGGCACCCACCACCACACCTGGCTAATTTTTGTATTTTTAGTAGAGACAGGGTTTTGCCATGTTGGCCAAGCTGGTCTTGAACTCCTGACCTCAGGTGATTCACCCACCTCAGCCTCCCAGAGTGTTGAGATTACAGGTGTGAGCCACCACATCCAGCCCCCTATTTTTTTTTTTTTTTTTTTCTGAGGCGACGTAGTCTCGCTCTGTCGCCCCGGGCTGCCGAGTGCCAGTGGCCAGGATTCTCAGCTCACTGCAAGCTCCGCCTCCGGTTCACGCCACATTCTCCTGCTCAGCCTCCCGAGTAGCTGGACTAACAGGCGCCTGCCTACCTCGCCCGGCTAGTTTTTTTTTTGTATTTTTACTAGAGACTGGATGGTTCACGTGTTAGCCCAGGATGGTCTCAATCTCCTGACCGTGATCCGCCCCCCCCCAGCCACCAGCTCTAGGCCTCCCAAAGTGCTGGGATTACAGGCTTGAGCCACCGCACCCCCCACGCCAGCCCCTATTTATATTTCTTTTAAAACATTTCCAGGACGAAACTTAATGTTTGTTTTTCCATGTCAACTCTAGAATCAGCTGGAGTAGTTAAAACAAAGCAAAATAAAACAAAAAAACCAGTTGGTATTTCATTGACAGCGCATTACATTTATGGATATGTTGGGGAGAATTGGTTTCTTAATAATGCTATGCTTGGCTATGAAAAATCATAAGCCTTTCCATTTAGTCAAGTTTCCCATCTAGTTTAGTTGCAGCATTTTAATATTTTGATCATCTTGCATAACTCTTAAGTTTATTCCCAGGTATTGTTTGTTATAAGATAGATGTTTCATTTTATCGTTTTGTTGTTTTCATATATGAAAGTTACTGAATTCTGTGTATAATTGTGTATGAGCCAGCTTATTGGGCTTCCTTGTCCTGTTAACTCTAACACCCCACACCAAGCTCCTAAGATAACTAATTGTTGACTGAGTGACTCTTTGTCTGCTTTCTTGGGAGTTCGGGCTGCTGCTGCTTTTTTTTTTTTTTTTTTTTTTTTTTTTTTTTGAGACAGAATCTTGCTCTGTCGCCCAGGCTGGAGTGCAGTGGCACGATCTCAGCTCACTGCAACCTCCGTCTCCGGGTTCTAGCAATTCTCCTGCCTCACACTCCAGAGCAGCTGGGACTACAGGCGCATACCGCGCCCAGCTAATTTTTTTTTTTGTATTTTAGTACAGACAGGTTTCACCATGTTGCCAAGGCTTGTCTTGAACTCCTGAGCTCAGGCAATCCACCCACCTCAGCCTCCCAAAGTGTTAAAATTATAGGTGTGAGCCACCACGCCTGGCTGGGAGTTGGGGCTTAAGGTTTCAAGACAGTTAATGCTGAGGAAGAAAGAGGAAACATTGATTTCATCTATTGTTCCAGGATAAAGAGTAGATCATTAGCAATTTATTGGCTCATTCTTAGGGATTTATTTGAAAGTTGGCTTTTAGTGCCAGTGTTCGGGCTTCTGAATGGCTTGCTGAGGTCTGCTCTGTGGTCTCAGGATTGACTTTTTTTTTTTTTTTTTTTTAGACGGGGGTTTTTTTTTTTTTTTGTGAGACGGAGTCTTGCTCTGTCGCCCAGGCTGGAGTGTAGTGACGCGATCTCGGCTCACTGCAAGCTCCGCCTCCCGGGTTCTCGCCATTCCATTCCCTGCACTCAGCCTCCAGTAGCTGGGACTACAAGCGCCTGCCACCACGCCCGGGCTAATTTTTTGTATTTTTTAGTGAGACAGGGTTTCACCGTGTTAGCGACCCAGGATGGTCCTCTATCTCCTGACCTCGTGATCACCCGCCCTCGGCCCTCCCGAAGTGCTGGGATTACAGGCCGAGCACCGTGCCCGGCCTTTTTTTTTTTAACTCCTAAAAAAATTACTTTGGGAGTGACTAGGTAAGGAAGGTTATCCTCATCTAACCAGAGATCCAGTCGAATTTATGCACACAGTGGGGACAGAAGAACTGGGCATGGGGAAGAGCCACTGTGCAACATTATTGAAGCTCCATGGAAGTTTCACAACTGGGATCCTTTTATGGGGGGCAGATAGAAATCGTGCCATCTGTCTGAGATCAGATGGACCCTTAAAAAAACCAACAATATTAAGGCCAGGTGCGGTGGCTCATGCCTGTAATCCCAGCGCTTTGGGAGGCCGAGGCAGGTGGACCACTTGAGATCAGGAGCTTGAGACCAGCCTGGCCAATATGGTAAAACCATATCTCTACTAAAAAGACAAAAATTAGCTCAGTGTGGTGGCACATGCCTGTAGTCATAGCTACTCAGGAGGCTGAGGCTGGAGAATAGCTTGAACCAAAAGGTGGAGGTTGCAGTCAGCTGAGATTGCGCCACTGCACTCTAGCCTGGGTCACATAGGAATACTCTGTCTCAAAAACAAAAATAAAACCACACACACATTTTGGGAGGCCGAGGCAGTCAGATCACCTGAGGTTAGGGGTTTGAAACCAGCCTGGCCCACATGGTGCAATTCCATCTCTACTAAAAATACAAAACATTAGCCGGGCGTGGTAGTGGGAGCCTGTCATCCCAGCTACTCAGGAGGCTGAGGCAGGAGAATCACTTGAACCCAGGAGGTGGAGGCTGCAGTGAGCCAAGATCACACTACTGCACTCCAGCCTGGGCGACAGAGCAAGACTCCGTCTCAAAACAAAAACAAAAACAAAAAACAAAACAAACAACACCCGCCCCCTCCAGTATTAGTGATTACTCTGTAAAGGTTCCAGGAAAACTTCGTTACATCCATTTTGGATTTTCAATTTAGTATCATTGGAATTTGACTGGAATTCTAAAGGGTTAAAAGAAATCCTAGCATTTGACCTAAATACTCATAGAAGGCTCTCGCTCTCGCTCTCTCTCTCTCTCTCTCTCTCTCTCTCTGGCAATGTTTAACACCTCGAAATGAAAATACATGAGCTCATTGGAATTGCTAGAAAAGGGCACAGCAGTTTTTCACACTTCTTTTGCCAGCAAGATAACACTTTAATTTGAGACTGATTTTTTTCTTACCCTGGAGGGAAGGTGGGGTTACTCGTTGGGGCCCTGGGGCCTCCATTCTGCCTGCTTCTTTGGTGGGTACTAGCATGAGAAAGCACAAGAGTAGTTTGACTTCCTATATTTTTCCAATGTTGCCTGAGAATCTGGGGCTTAAATTGCAGCATAAGGGAGTAAAGTTATATGCTAGGGTCTCAAAGCCTTTATCCACCACTTTCTCTCATCTTTATTCTTTATTAAAAGTCTAGCTAATAAAAAAAAAATCTAAGTTCAAAAGTTCAGATAAAACTCCCTTAAGTCTGTGACCTGATTTTCTTCAGCTTGACTCATGTTAGCTCCTGGATACGGAGTTTTTAGTTTTTCTTTATGATTTTGTCAGAGACATTTGAACCAGAGCAACTTCATTGTGGATAGCGGTTGGGTAAAATGAGGCTGAGACCTCCTGGGCTGCATTCCCAGGAGGTTAGGCATTCTTAGTCACAGGATGAGATAGGAGGTCAGCACAAGACGCAGGTCGTAAAGACCTTGATGATAAAGTGGGTTGCAGTAATGAAAGCCAGCCAAGACCCAAAACCAAGATGGCCATGAGAGTGACCTCTGGCCATCCTCACTGCTCATTATACGCTAATTATAATACATTAGCATGCTAAAAGACACTCCCACCAATGCCATGACAGTTTATAGATGCCATGGTAATGTCTGGAAGTTACCCTATATGGTCTAAAAAGGGGAGGAACCCTCAGCTTCAGGAATTGCTCACCCCTTTCCCAGAAAACTCCATGAATAATCCACTCCTTGTTTAGCATATAATCAAGAAATAACTATAAGTGTCCTCAAGCCAGCAGTTTAAGCTGCTGCTCTGCTTATGGAGTAGCCGTTGTTTTATTCCTTTATTTTCTTAATAAACTTGCTTTTGCTTTGCACTGTGGACTTGCCCCGAATTCTTTCTTGCACAAGATCCAAGAACCCTCTCTTAGGGTCTGGATCGGGACCCCTTTCCAGTAACAGTTTCTGGAGACACAGTGCTGTGTCAGACGAGAGCATGCCGAGGAGGGTATGTTTTCGTCAGCTGATTCCTGCAGAGAAAAACTTGCCAACTAACCAGGTCTGGGTCACTCTCTACCATAGTAGCAGCATAATTGCAATCTGATCAGCTAACCAAAGATTCCTGGCCTGCTTATTTTTCCTGGGTTTATTTGCCTCGGCGCTCTGAGACATCTATGTCCTGCCTTTCTGTTTATACTCTTCTTGATCGAAACCTTAGAATATGAAGTAAGACGAAAGAAAGCCAGCTGGAGAAGCTGTCAGTTCAGCAGGTTTGGGCCATGGTCCCAAAAGACACTATTCCTTGAATCATGCCTGGTGTGACCCATTTCCTTCTGTCTGCCTGCTGCTCCATCCTCTGTGCTTGAGGCCTGGCTCTGTCCTCCAGCCAACACCAGGACTACTGGGTGTGTGGACCCAGACTCTTACAACCTGACTCACACAGCTCTGCAGGGTGCCCTGAGAGCCCACAAGGCTCTGGTTGCTGGGGAGACAAAGATTTAAAAGACAGGCACCCTGGCTTTGAGGAACTCTCAGAGGTTTGCCCTCAGCTCCTTTATTTGAAAGAGTGAACTTAGCTGGGGCTCCCACCTTTGAGGAAATCTTACCAAGAATTTAAAGAAAGTCCAGAAGAGGCCAGGCGCGGTGGCTCATGCCTGTAATCCCAGCAATTTGGGAGGCCGAGGTGGGAGGATCACTTGAGGCCAGGAGTTCAAGACCAGCCTGGCCAACATGGTGAAACCCTGTCTCTACTAAAAATAAAATAATAAAATAAAATAAAGCAGCCCAGAAGAGAAATATGATTGATAGCTTATAAGGTGGCCTCTGGTTCTTCTGAGAAGGTGCAGAAGAACTAGACATACTTAGGCAAAAAATAGCCACCTGCAGGAGAATTGACAGCTTCCTTCCCCTGCCTTCTCTGGTGAGAGAGTCCTTTCAGCCCACTTCCTGATTCTCACTTGTAATCATACCTGGGTGGTCTTGAAGTGTACTTGGGTATCATGCTGTGCTAGAAAGAGCCTGGGACTAGGAGGAGGCAGCTTTGGGTTCTAATCCAAACCATTGTGAGACCTTGGGCACATGCCTTAACTCTTCTATGGGATTAGTTTCTTTGGGAAATTGCCTTCCCTACCTCATCAGGATATTGTGAAAAATCACTATGTATCTATATATGAGTGCGGATTTACATAGGTGGAAATATATACACACAATAAAATATGTACGTACACACATAAATTTAAAATTTTCACAATAGTTATCATTTGTTGAGTAACCCTTAGTTGTTAGGCATTGTGTTAAGTCTTTTACAGTTAGCTTGCAGTTACAATATTCTTGCAAGACAGGTGATAGCAACCTCTCTTTGTTCCACTGCCTCCACCACACACCATATTATAGATGAGGAAACTGAGGCTTAGAGAGGCAAGGAAGTTTACTCAAGCTCACAGAGAAAGTTTCTTTTTTTTAATTTTTTTTTTTGAGTCAGAGTTTCACTCTTGTTGCCCAGGCTGGAGTTCAATGGCACGATCTTGGCCCACTGCAACCTCTGCCTCCCGGGTTTAAGTAATTCTCCTGCCTCAGCCTCCCGAGTAGCTGGGATTAGAGGCATGTGCCACCACACCCAGCTAATTTTGTATTTTTAGTAGACATGGGGTTTCTCCATGTTAGACAAGCTGGTCTCGAACTCCTGACCTCAGGTGATCCACCCGCCTCAGCCTCCCAAAGTGCTGGGATTCCAGGCGTGAGCCACTGCGCCCGGCCTAGAGAAAGTTTCTTTTGGATAGTAGCCAACACTGGGCCATGCAGCAATAGGTCCTCAGTAACGATGACTTCAAAGGCAATCATGATGCTTTTCCATCTGAATTCTTTCCTATGGCTCCTTCTTCCTATATCTGGAAGATCGTCTCTGATTGCAACATAGGCTGTCAAGCTCCTAGACACCTTTAATCTGTTGTGGGCTGCTCACACTGTGTTCCACGGAAGAGCTATGCAATTTAGGGGAATTCTTCCAGTGGCTTGACATCCCCAGCCTGGGCCTCATTTGGGTTTGGTTCATCATGCAGCGTTCACGAACATTTCCATCTCAGCTCCTTACCCTCCTCTTTCCCCACTCTATGCCTCAGCAAGATGAACTTTGCTCTGTTTCAAGTCCATGCCTCAGGCTTTCCCACTTTTCCGCTTTTGCTCAAATTCTTCACTCCATTGCTCCATCTGGAACGCCCTTCTGTCTCCTTCTTTGCCAAATTTCTAAATATTACGTATCCTTATGGTCTTCTGTAAGGTCCTGTTTCTTCATGAAACCTTTCCTAATCTGTTTAGCTGGAAATGGTTATAGGACATTCTTTATTTCTTTTTAGCGGAACACTCCTTATTTCTCCTTGTAAATGTATGCTTTCTGAAGGTTAAGTTCATGTCCAGTTCATATTTGTACTTCCAGTCTGTAATACATGTCTTTATATGTAATAGCCATGTGTTCATTTACTCAATGAATAAATCAATCAGTAAATGAGTGTATAAATCTTGAGGGAGTTCTGAATTGTGTGTGGCGTTAAAGATGTGCCAGGAGAATTATACTTGTTTATTTATTAAGCACATGCTGGGTTTAAGATCCTCTGCCAATATTTATTACACAATTTTTTTTGTCTTAGAATTTATGGTCTCTAATAAATATGAATAACAAAGAGCATACACCAAGAGAAATACATTAAACCAAATTTTTTAAAATGCATTTTGTGTGATGACGAAGAAGGGAAGGGTAATTGTGAAAGAGATTGCAATTAGGAAAAATAGTTCCAAGTTCTGACAAAGGGGAGTGCCGTGGACTGAATGTTTATGTCTCCCCCACATTTACCTTTTGAAATCCTAACCCCCAATGTGATGGTATTAAGAGGTGGGACCTTTGGGAGGTGAGAAGGTCATGAGGCTGCAGCCCCTATGAATGGGATTAGTGCCCTTATGAAAGATACTCCAAAGAGCTCTTTAGTCTTTTTTCCACCATGTGAGGAGACAAGGAGAAGACAGCAGCAAGCAACCTGGAAGAGGGCCCTGACCATAGTGGTACCCTGATCTCAAACTTCCAGCCTCCAGAACTGTGAGAAATAAATTTCTGTTGTTCTTAAACCACCTAGTTTGTGGTACTTTGCTATAGTGGCCCAAACAGACTAAGACAAGGAGGGAATATAAAATGACTGAGAGAAAAATAGTGTTTGAACATGGATTGAGAAGCTACCAGATGACACAATACAAAACATACATTTGTTCTCTAAGACCCTCTATGTTTTACAAGACATCTACTCAACCTATAGACGTCTACTGGGAAAGCACCTTGAGCTAGAGGTTGGGGTTAGAAAGGTCAAAATGGCCAACTTCCTGCCCTTGCATTCTGCAGAATTTTGCTTTGGAATGCTCTAATTTTTTTTGCAGTAAATAAATCTCCCTGGGTAGATGGCAGTATTGTGCACACAAGGTCCAAGGCCCTACCTTCCACTTGCACTCCCTCAGCAATGCTTCCAACTCTTTGCACCACTCTGCACACACATCCAGAAGGTGGGTAAACACAGGAGACGGCACTTCTGATAAAGGCTCCTGTGTGGATGGTGGTGGCCGGAGGTAGAGGTCGTCAGGGACTCTGCCTGCTGTAACACCCCACATGCTGGTGCAGAGGGACATTCGGTGGATACTTTTGTCTTGGCTTGACCTTCCTATTTCCTGCCAAACGATGGCCCCATCTTCTTCAAACATGAAGAACACTTTCTCTTGGAAGGCTCCTAGATGTCAATATAGATTAGTAAAAGTTCTGGTAAGCTGTAATTAACTTACTTTTGATCAACCTGCATGTTCCTATTGAATTTTTATTTGTCAGTCTCTCTTCAGCCTGCATGCTGCTGGAAGGCTTACAGGGTCCTATCTTTTGTGCCTCTTAACATGTCAGTTTCTGATATGGTTGTCCTTACAAAGAAGAAACATGATCAGGACTCCCTCCTCTTCTCTCCTCCACCTCTAAATTTTCTGGCTGGTGCTCATCCATTCCTTTTTCCCCCATCTCAGGAGGTGGGCTCCTTTTCTTGTTGAACATGAATGCCTCCACCTCTGCTCTGGGGCCAGCTCCTTCTGTCCCCCAGGGACCTTGTTCCATCCATTGTCTCCAACTCTCTCTCCACCTGTCCTCCACTGGATCTTTCCCTCAGCATGTGCATGTGCGCATTTGCTTGTTTCTCTTACTTAAAAGAAATCCACCCTTTCTTGACCCAAACCTCCTTTCTCTTCTGTTCATATCAAAGCTCTTAGAAAAAGGAAGCCACGCTCCAAGTTAATTGTTTCATTATCTGTTCTTGTAACAAAAGATCTTATTAATCCTTATTTTAACTTATTTATTTCAAAGCAAACATGGTCCTATTGGTTTTTTAATTTTTTTTGCTTGTAAAAGCTACACATTCTCATTTAAAAGTTTAGTCAACACACAGAGAAAATCAAAAGTGGTAATAATGGATAACCCCAGAATTCAGAGACTACCGCCATGGCACTGCAGGCACTGCACCAACAATCATGTTCCTCCGTCTTCCTTTGTGGCAAACTTTAGGTATTGACCTCAACTCACATGTGTTGCAGTTACAGACATATCCAGAAGACCCTTTTATGCTCTTAAAATTAGTAAAGACCTCCAGAAACTTTAGTTCCTGCACATTGCATCTATTGAGATTTATCATATTCAATGTTAAAAGAAAGTTTAAAATATTTTATTTACTAATTCATTAAGAATAACAATAATACATTTGTTACAGACTACCATAAATAATATTTTAATGACAAAATAATAAATATGCTTTTCAGAACAAAAAATATTTGGTGAGAGGAATGGGATGTTTTACATTTTTACGTATTTTTATATGTCTAGCATAATAGACGACTGGACTTTAATGCCTTCTGCATTTAAATTGTTGTGATATGTTGTTAAATACATGAAAAAATCTGATCTCACATACAAATGCTTAGAAAAAGGAGGAATATTTTAATAATTTTGATAACATTTTAGCGTAATTGTTGATATTCTGATTTGGTATAACATCAAAACTCAAGAAGTGGTAGTTTCATATCTATGAACTTTTGTACTTTTCTACACTTGTGGGAGAATGAAAATTAAAAAGGCAAAAAAAATCTTATTATGAACATAGTTGTGACCTCATAGGCCTCCAGATAGGACCCTGAGGTACCCCAGGGATCCCCATAGCACACTTTGAGGGCCACTGGTCCAGGCCACTGATACCATTTCCTTTATTAGTGACTCAGGAAGTACATGTGACCCAGTTCAGATGAAGGAGACATAATGGGATTTTTCAACCTACTTGAAAATGTCTCCTCAAACAGAAAAAGGGCCCCATAGGAAGACGGAGCATGCTGCTTATGCTCATCAGTGTCATGTTTTCATGTGCATCTTGGCTTTGAAAGGGAGGCTGCCTGAGGATGCCTGAGCAGATGCCATTGAGCCAAGGGCTGACCGCCTCGTGTTACCTTGACTCAGGACTTAAAGTTTTGTGAAATTAACTTTGACTTAAGGAAAGAAGGAAGAAAGGAACAAGGGGAGGAAGAAAGGAAAAAAGGTAGGACCTTTTGGTAGATATCCTTCCAGACTTTTTTCTAAATGTTTATATATTTATAGGTTGATATTCATTCATCTCTGTGTGCCAAGCACTTAGCTCAGTGTAATGCCTGGCACAACTCAGTGATTAATAGATATTCTTCAAAGGAATGAATAATTGAATATGTGGTGTTTATTGACTGACGACGATTTCCTCTTATTCTGTTCTTTGTCAGGATGAAGAAAAGCAGATGACTCTAAGAATGACAGGTTTCCTGGGTGCTGTGAAGCATACCTAAACAGAGAGCTGCAAAGAAGGATCTTTTCTCTATTTCAAGACATGAACACTGCCCCATCCCCACTCCCGGTATTTTGTACCCTAAACGAAATTGGGCATTTGCCTGATATAACCTGAAAAATGTGGCGCATTACACTTTACATAGTGATTTATAGTTTACCGACTGCTTTTACTATGGTCTCATTTAGTTTTCCAAGATAAAGCTGTGATATAGTGCTATTATTCCCCTTTCAAAAGAGGAAATGGGGACATGTGAGGGTAAGTGAGTGGTCACACAACTGGTCAGCAGTAGAACCAGGACTAGAATTGCAAGCCCAGTGTTCTTGAGGGTTGAGCCCCAGGAAACTGTGTCCAGGGCTTTGCCATCATGGGGATTTGCCCGACTGCCCTTAGGCAGGGGAGGGATGGAGTGCAGAGACAACTGGCCTTCATCCTTTGTCCCAGGCCCTGCCCTCTGGGAAGTCCAGGACCAGAGAGCCGCACGGGTGACATTGTGATCCACCTCAGTTGAATGGCAGTAAAATGATCAAGCCCTTGTTCTGAATGACTTTACCTGGAGGTGATGTCTTCCGCTAGACTGACTGTGACATTAAAAATGGATGAGGCCAGGGACGTTTCCCACCCAGAGCTCAACAGAAACTGGCAAGTGTCAAATTTGAAATTTTGCACTGCAACTCACAGGCATCTACTGACCTAAGACTTGGAAACAACCCAAGAGTAAATGTTGACAACTAGCTCAGGGAGAGAGAGGGAGAATATAAAATGCCAGGGCATGGCAGCAGCAAAGGGCCTTGGGTCTTTACCTGCAGTTGTGGGCAAGTAGAAAATAATCCATGCAGGATTCAAGACCTGCCTCCTCATCCTGACCCTGTGCAATGATTGGAAGGCGCCCCCTTCAAAATTCAGGTGTTGCAAATGTGATAGCATCAGAAGATGGGACCTATAAGAGGTGATTAGGCCCTGAAGGCTTCTCTCTCATTAGTGGGATTAAGGCCCTTTTAAAGAGGCTTCCCTGCAGCTTCAGGTTAGCTTGCCCTTCTGCCTCCTTAGGCATGTGAAGGCGGGATGTGAAGACGGGATGGAAGATGCTCACCAGACCATCTAGCTGGTGCCTAGATCTTGGAGTTCCCAGCCTCTGGAACTGTAAGAAATAAATTTCTGTTCTTCATAAGTTATCCAGGCTCAGGTATCCTGTTGTAGCAGCACAATGAACGAAGACACCCGCCACTGTGTTGTGTGACTCTGAGCAGATGGTTTCCCCTCTCCAGAACTAAGTTTTTCTTTAACTTTTAAAAAGAAATTAACAGCTGGATCACCTGATGTCAAGAGCTCAAGACCAGCCTGGCCAACATAGTGAAACCCTGTCTCTACTAAAAAGCACAAAAATTAGCCAGGTATGGTGGCAGGTGCCTATAATCCCAGCTACTTGGGAGGCTGAGGCAGGAGAATTGCTTGAACCCAGGAGGTGGATGTTGCAGTGAGCCGAAATCGTGCCACTGCGCTCCAGCCTGGATGACGGAGCAAGACTCCGTCTCAAAAAACAAACAAACAAAAAAACCCAGATAAGAACTAGATGGTCTCACAAGGAAGATGACATCTGAAAGCACGAGGAGCAGCCACATAAAGTCCATTAAAAAAAAATAGGACGGGCACAGTGGCTCATTCCTGTGATCTCAGCACTTTGGGGAGCCAAAGTCAGAGGATTGCTTGAGCCTAGGAGTCCAAGACCAGCCTAGGCAACATACCGAGACTTCATCTCTACAAAAATTTTTAAAAATTAGCCAGGCATGGTGGTGCATGTCTGTAGTCACAGCTACTTGGGAGGCTGAGGTGGGAGGATTGCTTGAGCCTGGGAGGTTGAGGCTGCAGTGAGCTGTGATTGAGCTACTGTACTCCAGCCTGGGTGACAGAGTGAGACCTTGTCTCAAAAAACCAGTGAGAATAATAAAGAGGAAAAATTTTTACTCATGTAGCAAAATAAATTGTGGGATACACACACACACACACACATCTGCATATCTATATATACTCAAAAAGTTTACAGTCTCACAGATGAAATATGTAGATGTTGAAGAAAGTAATCCATACTTGTACCTTTGTTCTTACCTAAGCCCTGGGTCCCTTGTTCATCTCCCCAACTTGCCTCTCAGTGTCCTGCCTGCTGCCTCTTCTATACACATAACTGTTTTTGAATGAATGACTGTGAGTGAGAAGCGTGCACGGGTCTTATCTCTTCTGAGACAGTCTAATGCAATGGAAAGAAATTTGGCATCCAACATACCTGGTGTATTCCCAGCTTCATCTTTTATCAGCTGTGAGACTTGGGACAGGATCACCGTTACTCCATCTGTAAAAGGGGACTATGGAGAGGAATCAAGATAATTTGTGTGAGTTCCCTAGAGCAGCCCTGAGCTCTGGCAGTTGCTCAAGCTGTGGTAGCTGCTCTCTGTTCACATGCACGGGGCGGCGTGAGGTTACACCATATCGGAGCTGCAGGACAGCAGAGAAAAGATGCAATTATTTCGTGTCGGGGTAACCA
The DNA here is from genome assembly GCF_001698545.2 of Rhinopithecus bieti. Classification (NCBI taxonomy): domain Eukaryota; kingdom Metazoa; phylum Chordata; class Mammalia; order Primates; family Cercopithecidae; genus Rhinopithecus; species Rhinopithecus bieti. The sequence goes on from NW_016806331.1 coordinate 6,082,204, forward strand.
GGGCAGGATTTCTGGAGGAGAAGTATTTAGATGGGATACAGAAAGAGGGCCCCCAAGTGTGGTAGGTAGAGATGGAAAAGGGAATCCAGTCCAGTGAGGGAGAGCCGGGGTGAGGAGGCAGAAAAGCAGAAGGAATGGCAAGGCTATAGAAGGTAGGGTGGTTTATTTGGAGGAAGATGCAGCTGGAGAGGTAAATTGGGACCAGGTTTTAGAGGGTACTGAGTGGCAGGCAGAGCATTTGGACTTCATCCTGTGAAAAATGAGCAGCCATTGGAGGTTCTGAGCAGATGAGTGACAGGTTTTACATGTGTTTTTGGTTTTGGTTTTTTGAGTTGGAGTCTCACTGTCATCCAGGCTGGAGTGCAGCAGCGCGATCTCAGCTCACTGCAACCTCTGCCTCCTGGGTTCAAGTGATTCTCACGCTTCGGCCTCTCAAGTAGCTGTGACTACCTGTGCGACCCACGTTGCCTGCTAATTTTTGTCTTTTTAGTAGAGGCGGGGTTTCGCCATGTTGCCCAGGCTGGTCTTGAACTCCTGAACTCAAGCAATCCACCCACCTCAGCCTCCTAAAGTGCTGGGACAATTACAAGCGTGAGCCACCGTGCCCAGCCGAGTGACAGGTTTAAGAAATTATATTTCTTTGGGGCACGTTGTGGGAAAAGTCACAGCAACAGCAACTCAGTGCAAAGATGGGTGCACATTTCAGAGATGGACTTTGAAGCAGACTTTACTGATCTCATTCTAAACAGATGCTATGGTGCAAGCAACTCATGCGTTCTGGAATGTGAAGCCTCTGATAAAGGTCTTGGGAGAGAGATTGGAGTCATCTTGGGTAAGGGTGGGGGTAGGACAAGATGATGTAGGATAGGTTTTTGAGGAGGGAAACTCGTGTAGGGATTTATGGCTCTCACTACCGTGGCATTTAAATGGATTAGTCATGTAAGATCTTGAGTGTGGGCATACGGCTGGACTCTTCAGGGACCCAGGGTGACAAGGCAACTTTATTTTAGCTGAAAAGCAGCAAGTTCTTCAGCTCTGAGTAACACTGATGTCAAATAACAACCACTTACCACTGGCAAATAAAGATGAAAAAGAAAAGAAAAATGAAAGAATAAAAAAAGAAGGAGGAAAGGAAGAAAAAAGAGGAAAGTACTGGAGAGAGAAAATAGGAAAGGAAAAAGTGAGGCAGGTCATAGACAGGGATGCGTTCTGCTCAATTGCCTGTCGTGCACTGTGCTGCCCAAGGCGCCTGCCCTGCCTCCATCAGTCACTTCAGCTGGCCGAGAGGAGGTCCAGGATGCCAGAAGAAGACTATAGTCAATTTCATCTTTCTGACTATAAACAATTCAAATGGAAAAATGTTGGATGAGACCCCAATGGCTCAGTCTGGATGGAGGAGATTTACTCATCAATCTTTGAGTTTTTTTCACTTCTGGGGATTGTCACCCATGTCAGATCCATCTGGACATCTCAGCTTTTTATTTTTTTTCCAAATGTCTTGCCAGGAAGAATACTTAACACATTTAAATGTAAGAAACTAGGACATAGAGAGAAAAAACCGGGTGTTAGCATCAGTTTCTCCCTTTTTCATAAAGTCTAAGTGGTATTATAAGATCATTAGATCCATTGAATAAATGAATTTATTCAACTACTATGTCACAAGGGCTTGGTAGACACCAGACACTCACTGTACAAGCTACTGCTAGGCTTCTTTTTTTTTGTTTTTGTTTTTGTTTTCTGAGACAGGGTCTGGCTCTATTACCCAGGCTGGAGTGCAGTGGCATGATCTTGGCTCACTGCAACCTCTTCCTCCTGGGTTCAAGCCATTCTCCCACCTCAGCCTCCTGAGTAGCTGGGACTACAGGTGTGGACCACCACACCCAGCTAAGTTTTGCATTTTTTTTGGTAGAAACAGGGTTTTGCCATGTTTCCCAGGCTGGTCTTGAACTCCTGAGCTCAAGTGATCCATCCACCTTGGCCTCCCAAAGTGTTGGTATGACAGGCGTGAGCTACCGCACCCAGCATGGGCCTCTAATAGGACCCCCTATGTCATAAAGATGAGATCATACAACAGACAAAAGAACAACAGAGATGATATTGCAAGACGTTCCCCTAGTTACATGTCTGGTAAAAAAACAAAACAAAAAACAAACTTCATTCTCATGAGTTCTTCCTTACAGCTCCCTACTACTCTGCCTTTTCCTGTTTTCTGCTTGTACCACTCATATCTTCTTCTGTGCTTGAAAGTGCTGCTTGAAAGTAACTTCAAGGCTAAATGATCCCATTTCTTTAGCAGTCAAACTTGAATCAGGATTGTTTGTTACTCTATTTTCCATCAGCTATAGACTGAATGTTTGCATCCCCTCCAAATTCGTATGTTGAAATTCTAACCCCCAATGTGACGGTATTAGAAGATGGGACCTATAGGTAGTAATTAGGTCATATTAGGTCTAATGAGGTGGAGTCCTTAAGATGGGATTAGCACCCTTAAAAGAAGAGACACTGGTCCCTCTGCCTTGTGAAGATATAAAGAGAAGACAGCTGTCTACTAGCTAGGAAGAGTGACCTGATCAGGCACCAAACCTGCTAGGGCCTTGATCTTGGACTTCCCAGCCTCAAGAACAGTGAGAAATACATTTCTTTGTTAAGCCCCCAAGTCTATGGTATTGTGCCATAACAGCTGAGCTAAGACACCATCTTTACAACTCGCTTCTAATGCTAGCTAGTTATCCAGGCCCTCCCAGGGGTCAGGCCTTTTACTTTCATTATCTGTAAGCCTCACAACAACCTCTTACAGGAAATTGAAACTCAGCCAGGTTTCATTACTGGCTTGGAACACATGGCTAGGAAGTAGCAGAGTCAGGCTTTGACCCTTCAGTCTGTCCAGATTCTACAAAGTGGTCTCTTTCCCCCACACAATATGTCTCCCAACCCCCCAGCTGTGAGTTATTTCCCACTCTGTTCTTGCCCTTGCCATGGAACCAGGGAATTTCAATTAGGAGACTGTGTCCCTTGGTTTTCTCTCTATTAATAAATGTTTGATTGATTCTAAATGAGCTGTCACTATGCCTTGGTGTGAGAATTACAAGCAGCTCCACGAGCAGATTGTCAGGTGACAGCCACGTGACCCAAGCTGTTACTGTGGCAGCAGCTGTGGAGGAAGAGTATTTAATTATGGAGATGGGAGGAAGGGGACCAATGGGTCTCAGGGAAAGACTGGGTTGTTCCCGGCCTTATCAACTCTTCGGGATTAAGAAACTAGTCTTTGTTCTGTCTCTTCGTATCCTTTTGATTTTTAAAATAAAATGTAAGTCAAAGTTCCTTATTGCATTTAAAATCTGCACCAGTTTTGTTCTCTGGTTCTCTTGGGCAATAGGAGTGATGAAGTGTGAACTATCACCTTTGAAACTCGTGCCTGAGGAGCTTGACTCAGATCTGCAAGCATAAAGGGTTTAAACAGTTCTGTCTTTTGCCTGAGCCCAGGAGTTCCAGGTTGCAGTGAGCCATGGTTACACCACTGCACTCCAGACTGGCGACAGAGTGAAACCCTCCTTTCAAATATATGTATTTGATATATCAAATATATATATATAAAATATATGTGTGTGTATATATATATATATATATATAATACGTGTGTGTATATATATAAAACACATAGATAAAAGGTGCCCCATCTGCAGGTGAGCACAGCTCTGTGCAAAGGACAAGACTCTTGAGTGAAGCGGCAGGCTGGACTTGAGCTCCATTCAGCCCCTGGGTAGGGTGCCCCTATAACCACAAAGCCCACCCCCCACAACCACGCACAGGAAATCTAACGCTAGGCACGTTTTAATCAGTTAGGATTTATTAACTGTTATTAGTATTAGTTACCGTATGTCCACCAAGTCCTGAATAAATGGAGACATTAAAAGGAATTAAGGTTTTGTATCATTATCAACGGAGAGACGTTGTTGCCTCACCGGTTTGTATTCTGTTTCTGAGAGGATCCCGGCCATGGATGCTAAATTCCTTAAGTCTGGTCTAGTAATAAGAGTGAGGGCAGGAGAAAGTGGCACTGATACAAGTGGTGAGGCCAGGGGACTGTCACTCAGGTGCCATATTTCCCAATGTTCAGGTCTGCTTGGAGAAGCAAACGTGGGTAGGGTAAAAAGTTTGAGGTGTTTTCTCAAACTTTGGGGGCAGAAAAATCTGGGGACAGAAAAGCTGGGTTCCATCCCTAATTCCTGCCATCATGGGCCAGGCCTTTCATTCCTGCGGTCTCCTCATTTTTAAAATGTGGGTTGCAATCACTTTCCTATATATGTTAGAGGGCTTTGAGGATTGCACAAGATAATTTCTGAAAAAGTACTGTGAATTCTGTGAGATGCAATATAGATGGAAATTGTCATTTCTCTTCTCAATGTAATTGATTAGGTTTGCTGAAACAGGAAGGCAAGGTTTTGGACTGTGAGCGTACTACGGGTAAGGATGTAAGCTTTATCTTTTCTTTCCAAACTGAACATGGGTAGCCTTCTGTGCGATCTGGGCCTGGCAGGCGTGCCAAGTGCTCTTGAGTGACACCTGCTGGTGGTCGATGGAACCGTAGGGTCAGGGTACACGGGGCCTGTCTCCCCCAGCCTTCAGCAGATACTTAACGATCTCTGTGCATTTTGGAGCGTTCCCTTCCCACTGGTCGGTGGAGACTACCTTTGCATTTCTTGTTCTGCCAAAAAGATTCACACTTGTTGAAACCTATGACTAATTTGTCATACCCAACATCCAGATTTGATGTGAGTTCCCAAAATAACCTTCTCGCAAACTCACCTAAGCTCTCAAAACCTTTTCTCTGTTCTCCACCATAATCTGCCTATGTATTCATAAGGCTGAACCATCACCAAAATTCCCGCAGGAAAAATAGCAATTCAGTTACAGAAAGTGAAGTAATAGTCCATTTTCGTAGTCGGGCTGCGTCCAGCACTGAGACACTAAGAATCCATGACTTCAGCTTTTTCTCCTGAAGCACTCCTCTAAAATGCACGACTGGGCACAGTTCCACTGGGAAGCTAAATCAATCAGGAAAACACGGTGGCCTGTGAGATGCTGAGAATTTAGAATCCACGATAGCTTCAACTTTGATTTGTCCTTCTTTTTTCTAATGGATGTTCTCTTTAGTTTCCATGAATTTGTGAAACACATATTCGTGGTTTAACCCACCAGTTTTTTCTGTACAGCAGGAAAAGTAAGTTTTGTTTTTTACTTAGAAGAAAACCAAAGCCTGGAGATGTTAAGCAATTTACTTAAAGTTTCAAAGGACACATATCTCAAATACGCTTATCAATAAAACGTGTGGGTCAGTGGGTGAGTTCGAAGTCAGCAAATGCTGAACTTTCTTTCACCGCTTTCCATCTGCCGGAACCAGTGAATGGGCTGATGATGCTGTCTAGTGTTAAGAAAAGACAAATGGACAGGGCGCAGTGGACCACGCCTGTAATCCCAGCACTTCGGGAGGTTGAAGCAGGAGGATTGCTTGAGCCCAGGAGTTCAAGACCAGCCTGGGCAACATGGCAAGACTCTGTCTTTACAAAAAATTTTAAAAAATAGGCTGGGTCCGATGGCTCATGCCTGTAATTCCAGCACATTGGGAGGCTGAGGTGGGCAGATAACCCGAGGTCAGGAGTTTGAGACCAGCCTGACCAACATGAAGAAATCCCGTCTATACTAAAAATACAAAATTAGCTGCGTATGGTGGCGCACGCCTGTAATCCCAGCTACTCGGGAGGCTGAGGCAGTAGAATCGCTTGAACCCGGGAGGCAGAGGTTGCAGTGAGCCGAGATTGCGCCATTTTACTCCAGCCTGGGCAACAAGAATGAAATTCCATCTCAAAAAATAAATAAATAAATAAAATAAAATAAAATAAAATAATTAGCCAAGTGTGATTGTGCATGCCTGTAACCCCAGCTGTTTCAGAGGCTGAGCCTCGAGGATTGCTTGAGCCCAGGAGGTCGAGGCTACAGTGAGCCATGTTTGCACCACTGTGCTCCAACTTGGGCTACAGGGTGAGATCCTATCTTAAACAAACAAACAAGAAAAGGCAACTTATTCAAAGACCCGGATCCAACATTCTCTGATGAGGTGGAATTAGCTCCTGGGATGTGCAAGTATGATTAGAGATGTTGATTTAAATTTCAGTTTTGCAATAGAAGAAATATTAACCACCTTTCTTAGTTCCAAAAGAAACTCTCATAAAATATAAGAGTTGCAATTGGAATCCTCATGTAGAATATTCAGGTGTGTGTGGGAAAGTGATGACGAAATTGCTCTTTTTCACAAGAGTCTCGATATGGAAAGCAATTAAGTGGGAACAAGAGGCAAGTCAGAAGGAAACTGGGAGAAACCCTTGAAACAAGTGGTTTGATCTACTTGGTGGCCTGTAACTCCTGCCACCTGAAAAAATCTGCATTTCTTTTCTTTTTTTTTTTTTTTTTTTTATTTGAGACAGAGTCTCACTCAGTTGCCCAGGCTGGAGCGCAGTGGTGCGATCTTGGCTCACTGCAAGCTCTGCCCCTGGTTCACGCCATTCTCCTGCCTCAGCCTTCCGAGTAGCTGGGACTACAGGTGCCCGCCACTACGCCCGGCTAATTGTTTTGTATTTTTAGTAGATACGGGGTTTCACCGTGTTAGCCAGGATGTCTCCATCTCCTGACCTCGTGATCCATCCGCTTTGGCCTCCCAAAGTGCTGGGATTACAGGCGTGAGCCACCGCGCCCAGCTTCTTTTCTTTTTTCCTTTTTTGTTTGAGATGGAGTTTCGCTCTTGTTGCCCAGGCTGGAGTGCAAAGGCGCGATCTCAGCTCACTGCAACCTCTGCCTCCTGGGTTCGAGTGATTCTCCTGCCTCAGCCTCCCAAGTAGCTGGGAATACTGGCGCTCACCACCACGCCTGGCTAATTTTTTGTATTTTTAGTAGAGACGGGGTTTTGCCATGTTGGGCAGGCTGGTCTCAAACTTCTGACCTCAGGTGATCTGCCCGCCTTGGCCTCCCAAAGTGCTGGGATTGCAGGCATGAGCCACTGCGCCCAGCCAGGATCTGCATTTTACTTTACTCTTTTCATTTGAACTTCATTGTATGGACAGCACATAGTGCGCTCAGTCAGCACCTGCTGCACCCAGAGCAAGCTTTAACATGAGCTAGAATGACTCAGAAAAGCCTCCCTGGTGAACCCCACCTGGCTTTGGCCAATCCAACTTCACGTTCCCACAAAAGGCATTGTACTTCCACAGGGCCTGAGCTTGGTCCACCACTGGAACTATCTTGTAGGAAAGATTGCTGGGCTTTGGGTATTTGGTAACTAACGTCTTTGCATTGGTTTCTAGACCAGCAGTTCTCAACTGAGGGCAATTTGGCCCCCTCTAGGACATCTGGCAATGTCTGGAGACTTTTTTGGTTTTATAATTAGGGGTGCTACTGGCACCTACTGGTGTGTCTAGTGAGTAGAGGCCATGGATGCTGCTAAACATCTTACCTTGCAAAGAACAGCCCCCCTCGACAAGAATAATCTGGCCCAAAATGTCAATAGTGCCATGTTTGAGAAACCCTGTTCTGTTCAATTTTCTTTTTTAAAAATTTGTAGACACAAGACCTCACTATGTTTCCCAGGCTGGTCTTGAACTCCTGATCACAGACAATCCTCCCTCCTTGGCCTCCCACAGTGCTGGGATCACAGACATGAACTACTGCCTCTGACCCAATTCTTTTCTAAAGCAAGCAAAGTATAGTAGGATTATAGTGAAGCTAGTACCATACTGCTTTTAGCCTTATAAAAGAGGATCTGCCAAACTCTATTATGATAATACTGCTGTATAACTACCAACCACAGCACCTAAGCAATGTACAATAATAAACTTTTGCTCATGGGTCCAGAGTCAGCTGGGCAGTTCTGCTAAACTGGGCCAGGCTTGGCTGACACTGATGGAGCTCACTCAGGTCTCCGCAGTCATATGGTGGTTTGGCCTGGGAGCTGGCTGCTACAATATGAGTTCACTCAGTGGTGGGTGGGCTGTTGGCTGACATGGCAAGGGTAACTGGATCACATGGTCTGTCATCACCCAACAGGCTCACCCAGGTTTTTCACATGTCTGTGGCAAAGTTCAAGAGAAAGACAGTAGAAACATGAGAGGCCTCTGGAGGCCTGGGCTTGGAACTGGCATGTTACCACTTCCACTGTACTCCGCTGGCCAAAGGAAGTTGCGAGATTCAAGGCCTGGAGGAACTTCTCATGAGGAGAGCTGTGAAGTCAATTGCAATGGGCAAGGGTACAGGGAGGAGTGAAGAATTGTGGAAATGTTTGCAGAAAATCCACCTCACCCTTCTTCTCCAATCCTAACTCACACTTATGCTTCAAAATTCACTCAACCACTACTTCAGAGCGCTTGGTCTCATCTCCTCTGTCGTCCTATTGACTTCCAGGCTCTCATCGCACTCCTCACATGGTGACACAATCATGGGCACAACCATTGGCCTGCCCCAACCTGACTCCAGGCCATCCTGAAGGCAGGGTCCATGAACGCATGAATGAGGGAATATATGTCCTTAATGTTTTATAAATCTGGCTGTAGAGCATAAGAAGCTTGGGTCCTAGAGTGAGAATGCCTCCATTCAAATCTTACTTTTGCCTCTTACTAGGTCAAGTCAAGCAAGTGAATAAATAATCTCTCTCTGCCTCTGTACAATGGGGAGAATAATAGTCCATACTCCAGAGGCTTAGAGGAGTGATTGGCACAGAAGAATCCTCAGTCACGGTAGCATTTGTTATTATGAACACCTCTTTCTCCATTTCAGTCTGGCACCTGGTTTGTAGAGACCTGTGACTTCATTCACTAGTTCATGCATTTAACAAGTATCTGTAGAGCCCTTAGTTACTGGCTAGACACAGCACTCCTTGCTTCTCCTCACACAGTAAGAGAAGCACACGTGTCACCCGGCGATCGACTCCTCAGTGTTTGAATTCATTTTTTTTTTTTTTTTTTTTCTTTGAGACAGAGTCTTGCGCTGCCACCCAGGCTGGAGGGCAGTGGCCGGATCTCAGCTCACTGCAAGCTCCGCCTCCCAGGTTCACGCCATTCTCCTGCCTCAGCCTCCCGAGTAGCTGGGACTACAGGCGCCCGCCACCTCGCCCAGCTAGTTTTTTGTAATTTTAGTAGACACAGGGTTTCACCATATTAGCCAGGATGGTCTCGATCTCCTGACCTCATGATCCGCCCGTCTCGGCCTCCCAAAGTGCTGGGATTACAGGCTTGGGCCACCGCGCCCGGCCGCTGAATTCATTTTTATCTATGGCTGGTTTTACATTCCGTTCAGTCATTAGAAGAGATTGATGTTTCCTTCTGTGGAGGTGACACCGCCAGGGAGTCACCATGCTCCCAGGGAGAGGAGTCCATGCGTCCTTTCTTTCCAGGCCTGACTCATGAGGGAGACGTTGCCTGGGCTGTTGAATTCCTATAGATCACAGAGACAATGAGGAGAACTCTGTAGGAAGGAGATTTTAGCAAGCTTGAGAGCTGAATTCGGTGTGTTGCTATAACATTTTGGGAACTCTTAAAATAAGACACGTACGATTTCAGACAGATTTTTAAATGGCAGCATAAAATAGCTGCTTCTGCCGTAGACTGGTTTTTGTGGGTTTTATAACCAGAAAAAATTAGAAGATGGCTCATGAATAATACACTGACTCAGTTCTGGGTGTCGCAGTGCCCTCACAGTGTGACTGTGTCTACTGCTTTTAATATCCTGCAGATTGACCGGGTGTCTCTCACTTAGCAGGTCTCAGCAGAAATGGAATCTGGCAGGAGGATGGCATCACCAGCTTCTTCCAGGTTCCAAGTTGCCAAGTCAGATGACTCTTGCTTGGCCTTGAAATTGTTCTCTTTCTTAGAGGTTTCAGGTTAGAATTGAATACTTCTGAAACACTTACAGGAGATCCTAGGTGTCTGGTGTAAGCTGGATTGCACAAGTAGAAATTTGGAAAAAACTCAGCCTAAAGTGGATTTGCATTTTCATGGCCCATCTCAGGGAATTTACTGTAATGTTATTGTTGCCAAACACCTGTGTCCATACTAATATTTTTTTAGTCTCTAAAATACTTTTGTATTACACAATCAGAAGAATATAATTTAGCCTTGATTATACTGGCTTTGAACATATATTTGAACATTTCCATGTGAATTAGTCTTGCTTTCAAATTAAGGATTTAGATTTTTGAGTAAAAGTCCATGTCTCATGTTTACATTTTTTCCTCCACAATCCCTAGCACCAAGCTGGAAACATATCACTTGATTCCTACCTGTCAGTTGTCACAAACAGGGAGCTCACAAACTTGTTTAGTGTGGCTATTTTTTTGTTTGTTTGTTTATCTTATTTTGTACCAGTGCAACGTGGAAACAGGCAGTATAATTAGATAGGTATTACCCTGGTTCATAATATAAGCAGCCTAACATGGGATGAGGCCTCTATATGTTTACGTGGCCTTCCCTAGGAATTTGGGTTTCCACCAGTGCTCAAAGCTCATTTGCTTGGAGTTTTCTTTCCATTACCCATTCTCTAAGTCCTGCCCTTATTTCAAGGTACAATTCTAGTTCTATCTTCCCTGTGAAATCTTCCTGACGTGGCTCTTATAAGAGTCTCCCCTCTCCTGAGCACATCCACCATCTCCCCTCAGTTTTTTTGTTCTATAGGCATTTGTCCTGGCCAATTAAGTTGTAGATCCTTTTCAAGCAGGCTTTGAGTTAATATGGCTTTGTAGTCTCCTGACGACCTGTGCAGAGTAGGTGTTAATAGGCATTTGTAGGCAAGTAAGAGTGGTGCTCCGAGAGGCAGTCATTTATCTTGGGCACTTTCCTGAAAGGACTAGGCCAATCTTATAGCCACATTGCTCTTGCCCAAATCTCCATTTACCGTTGATTACAGCCACAGATCTCTTTTTATCTTTTTTTCATCCTGATATTCTTTGTCATCATTAAAGATAGTACAAGCCTCCAAACCTTGACTCTTTCCCTGTATGGTCTCCAAAAGACTTTGTTTGTTTGTTTAGCATCTGTCTGCATTTTTTCCTTAGCTAACTGTTTTCCCGAATTAGTTCAATTTCAGGAGACAGACTGCAGGAAGAACAGTATTAGACACATCTAGTAGTGTCATGTTTCTTAACTTAACAGATAATTATTCAGCACGTATTCTGTGCATTGCGCTGAGTAACACCACTGGCAATTTATGACTCCTGTTCTAAGGAGCTTTCAGTCCGGTTGAAGAAATCCTACACACACACATGCAAAATACATGCATAAATCAAGACACTACGAACAGTACTTAAATGTCAGTAAGCGCTACAAATTCCAAGGAGGGAGATGTCTCTAAAGAGTGGGGGAAGATTTAAGGAGGAGACAGAGCTATTCTGGGCCGGGAGGATGAGTGGAATTTGTAGAAGTGAAACGGAGCAGGAAAGAGGCACCAGAGCAGGGGGACAATCTGGAGGGGGAAGACTTGAAACCTCGGGGTCGCAGGTAATCTGACACTTAACTGTTACGTCCATGGACAGTCTATGAAAATGTCTGGTGCACAGTAGGTGATAAATCATCGCTTGTTTGTTTTATAGAAACTGTCAAAAGTGGACAAAACATGGGAATAGGGCAGTCTAATGTGGATTTAGAGGGAGTGATGGGACATGGGATGGGAGTGTCAGGTTCCACTCACCTACAACTGTTCCTGGATTAGTACTAGACTTGGAAGGATTAAATGTCTAGATAAGCATTTGCACTTCAAGCAGTAGACTGGGATGCAGAGGGCAGCACTGATGATGCTCTTGCATATTTTGGAAGTTTCTTTTTTTTTTTTTTTTTTTTGAGACGGAGTCTCGCTCTGTCACCCGGGCTGGAGTGCAGTGGCCGGATCTCAGCTCACTGCAAGCTCCGCCTCCCAGGTTTACGCCATTCTCCTGTCTCAGCCTCCTGAGTAGCTGGGACTACAGGCGCCCACCACCTCGCCCGGCTAGTTTTTTTTGTATTTTTTTAGTAGAGACGGGGTTTCACCATGTTAGCCAGGATGGTCTCGATCTCCTGACCTTGTGATCCGCCCGTCTCGGCCTCCCAAAGTGCTGGGATTACAGGTTTGAGCCACCGTGCCCGGCCGGAAGTTTCTAATTTGGAAAGTACACACGTTGAGGCGCCGGAAGGAGTGGGTGGCAGGAGAGGACCAAGTCTCTCCACTCATTATACTCATGTGGTGAGGTTTTTGTCTTCAACAATTTAGGAAATACTTATGTAAAAGTAAGACTTCTAAAATAAGAAAATCTCGAAATACTAAAATACTGAAATATAAATCCAAAAGGATCTAAATCAGGAATACAAAATTTAAAATACTGAAAATTCACGAGGACACTGCCTCCTCCTTCCCTGCACTGTTCAGAGTCAGCAATTCTGAGCAATTTCTCTGCCCTGAACCATTCAACTATTTTGTATTCCAGAAACCCCGCGTGATAGTGATTCTGCAATTTTGCCAAGTTGGAAATCAATTATGGGCAAAAGTACTGATTAACCACTGAAGTTTTGTCTGGCTCATCAGCTCTGAAGTAAATAATGCATGTTCTATATGCAGCTGCTGTTCAGGGTGGCTGGGGAGGGGTGTTTGTGGAGGGACACGCCGGCAGTACTCTGTTCTTATTGTTCTCAGAGTTACACTTAATAATTGTCATCATTTTCCTGCATGGAGTTGAATTGATAATAACCCATTTTGGTGAAGGGAGGTGAGGTGTGTGGTGCTGAGAAAGAGGAAAGAGAGAAGCATTTTACAAATTGTGTGCATTCTACTATTTTAATTTATTATCATCAATCCTAAACAATATCTCAGAACTATGTTTATAGATAAGAGGAAAGTAACTATCTTACTTTATCTTTGTTCAAGTCAGAAAAAAGTAACCAACTGGCCCAAACAGCATGAAAGATCACCAGGCAAAAAATAGAAGAAATATACCCTATCACCAAAAAGTACATTTGAGTTGAAGTCTCTGTTGAAAAACTGCTTATTATCCTGAAGAATCTAGCAGGGTCATCAGAAAACTGGGTTTTCACACCCAGTTGGTTCGGCTGTCTCAGATGATTGTACTGCCAAAAAGCTCCTATGATTCCCTGCTTGGCCCCCTTCGTAGAAGGCCACGTCTTCTTAACCTAGGAATAAATAACACTGAATGGATGCCTATACCCCCTCGTGATATTTTTGTGTGACACTTAACATACTTTGAAAAGACCAGGGAAATGACCCTATCAAAGAATAACAGGTGTGTCCGCCTGAAGCATATCAGCGTCTTAACTCTTCAATATACTTTGTGTCACTCCAGGAGATTCTGAGATGACTCTGTACATTCAGATTTATCTTGGATGGACTTAAATATGGATCATTGTAAGCAAGATTTGAAAACAAGACTTGATATCTTTCATTAAAGCCACAGTCTCAGCTAGCTGGATTTATTAAGGGTCATTGTGCATCCAGCCTGCACTGAATACTAAGGCAAATAGTGCACAATTCCTCCTCTTAAGGAATCGTGGTGAGCCATGAGACAGACACACCGTAGTAAATACTGTCTCGAGGCAGCATGTGTTTATTGTGCTACCGTGGCAATAAACGAGTGGTACAGTCAGTGTCATTGGGTTCTAAGTAGGAGGGTCTGTAGTGTCTCAGGCACAGAGAGGATGTCAATTTGCCTAGAGATGAGGCCTTTCCTAGAAGGGTAAAAGGGGATAATGTTGGTGAGGTGGTTTGCAGTTGAATTGTGGAGGACATTGATAACCAGTATAACTTTAGTTCTTCAGGTAACTAAAACCCCCAGGAAGACTTTGAGCTGGGGCATCAAATTTACCTCCAATTTAGGAAGATAAACCTGGTAGCAGCGAGTTGGGCGAGTCAGAGTTGGGACAAGAAAGCCGTCAGAAGGGTTAGAATCGTTTAAATGGCCGGGCGCGGTGGCTCAAGCCTGTAATCCCAGCACTTTGGGAGGCCGAGATGGGTGGATCACAAGGTCAGGAGATCGAGACCATCCTGGCTAACACGGTGAAACCCCGTCTCTACTAAAAAATACAAAAAACTAGCCGGGCGAGGTGGCGGGCGCCTGTAGTCCCAGCTACTCGGGAGGCTGAGGCAGGAGAATGGCATGAACCCGAGAGGAGGAGCTTGCAGTGACCTCAGACCCAGCCACTGCATTCCAGCCTGGGTGACAGAGCAAGACTCCGTCTCAAAAAAAAAAAAAAAAAAAAAAAAAAAGAATCGTTTAAATGGCAGCTGGCGGACAATAAGCCAGGAGAGGAGCAGAAAGAGACCCATGAGAGGGACTGTGAAGAAAGCAGTGATTCTTCATGACAGGCTTCCTTCCTGCCGGATCATGTTACCGTAATTATTAGTATGTCCATCTTACTACTCTGATTAAATTACAAGTTTCTTGTAGGTAATGCCTTGTTTGCACAGAGGAGGCTCTGTTGGTTGCATTAAATGGTGTGTAACCTAATACGGTGAAATTAGATTTTTTTTCACGCTATTGCTAATGATGTAAATCTGTTTAATTGTTCTCCAAGACATACCAACTATATGAGTCTTTGTTGGATATTGAGATTATTATTATTATTATTTTTTTGAGACGGAGTCTTGCTATGTCGCCCGGGCTGGAGTACAGTGGCCAGATCTCAGCTCACTGCAAGCTCTGCCTCCCGGGTTTACGCCATTCTCCTGCCTCAGCCTCCGGAGTAGCTGGGACTACAGGCACCCGCCACCACGCCTGACTAATTTTTTTTGTGTTTTTAGTAGAGACAGAGTTTCACCGTGTAAGCCAGGATGGTCTCGATCTCCTGACCTTGTGATCCGCCCACCTCAGCCTCCCAAAGTGCTGGGATTACAGGCGTGAGCCACCGCTCCTGGCCAGCTCTGGGATTTTATATAGGCTTCTCTGTCTTTGGGGGGCCCGTCTGGCTTTGGGAGTGGGATGGGAGGGCTAAGATGACACCAGGACTGGATGATATCCTCTATTCAGATGTTTTTCTTATTTAGAGACATCTCTCCACCTTCCATTTTTGGATTTTTCTTTCTTTCTTTTTTGAGACAGGGTCTCATTCTGCCACCCAGGCTGGAGTGCAGTGGTTTGATCATAGCTTACCGCAACCTCGACCTCTTGGAGTCAAGCAAGCATCCTGCCTCAACCTCCCTGAGCAACTGGAGCCACAGGAGTAAGCCACCATGCTCAGTTAATTTCTGTGTTTTTTGTAGAGACTGGGTCTCACTATGCTGCCCAGGCTGGTCTTGAACTCCTGGTCTGAAGTGATCTGCTTGCCTCGGCCTCACAAATTGCTGGGATTACAGGCATGAGCCACCATGCCCGGCCAGCACCTTCCATTTTTGGCTCTGAAACCAGACTTTGAATTTTTCTTCCCTTTTTTCTTTTAATGTTATTTGTGACTTTAAGGGCTAACAAGGCTTTGTGTGAGATGGGCAGGGAGGGAGGTCATCAAAGGATTGGCACTAAATGCTGTTGATCTTTTATGAGAAGTTACTCCTGAAAATTGGTGTCCAGTTCTGAGCTTTCAGTATTTTGGTGCACTTTGGGGTTAAAACGATAGCAAGACAGACACATAAACTAATCAATGGCTAAAAAATCTCAGTTTTCGAGTGTATTCCAAATAGCTAGGTTCAGGTGCTGCATTCGCTCTGGCTGGGTTTGCAGTTGGTTAGATACCGCCCCCTTGTGGGCAGTGGGTGTCACTGGCTCCTGTCGGGAGCAGCTTGATCAGCTCAGAGCTCCTCGAGGAGGTCACTGGTTAAATGTCCATGCCTTGTCGTTCTATTCTCTCTCCTGCCCTGAGCTTCTATCACCATTTGAATTTCCATCACCTCCATGCTAATCTGGGGCGATACAAATGTTAGAACTACCCAGTTACAGCTATGTGGATCGGGGAGCTATGGCATCTGGTACCACCGATGTGATTCTGCAAATACATATGCCCCACCCCATGATGAATTGGTTTTTTTTAAAGTTCAAAATTATGCAAGTAATAGGTTTGTTGTAGAAAAATTTAAAAATTTACAGCCACAAGCCTATCACTTACGAGACAGATATTTTGTTATATTATTCTATTAATATATACCTCTCCCCTCAATATTCCTACTGCCCACTTTTCTCTGTCCGGTTCCACTTTAATTCTATTCATCTATTCCAGGAACAAGAAAACAGAGAAGACAGGAGGGGAATGGAGACCAGGCAGTGATAGAAAGTGAACAATGCTTTATTCCTTGGTCTTGCCTCACTGGGGCTGGCTGCAGTTATCCTGAAATGAGACAGCACCCTCCTTGATTGCCCGGCCTGGTCATTTAAAGTACCACCTGTACCACATAGCCTCTCTTCCTCTTCCTTCCTTGACCTCTTTTTGTCTATTTTTTCTTTTCTTTTCCTTTCTTTTCTTTCTTTTTTTCTTTTCTTCCTCTCTCTCTTTCCTTCCTTCTTTCTCTCCTTCCTTCCCTTTCTCTTTCTCTCTCTCTCCTTCCTTCCTTCCTTCCTTCCTTCCTTCCTTCCTTCCTTCTCTCTCTTTCTTTCTTCTTTTTTCTCTCTTTCTCTCTCTCTCTCTCTCTTTTTTTGAGATGGAGTTTCGCTCTTGTTGCCCAGGCTGGAGTGCAATGATACCATCTTGGCTCACTGCAACCTCCACCCCTCCTGGGTTCAAGCGATTATCCTGCCTCAACCTCCCTAGGAGCTGGGATTACAGGCACCCAACACCCCACCCAGCTACTTTTTGCATTTTTAGTAGAGACGGGGTTTCAGCATGTTGACCAGGCTGGTCTTGAACTCCTGACCTCAGGTGATCCACCTGCCTTGGCTTCCCAAAGTGCTGGGATTACAGGCATGAGCCACCACTCCCGGCTTGTCTATTTTTGATCCCTTCTACAGGGCCAAATACCTCCTTCCCTTTTGTCTTTAACATCCTTTTTATTTTCAATGGAAGAGACAGAAAAAGATGGTGTCTAAGTATTATTGTCTGGGCTGAGAATATGTTTTCCTGGATCATGGCTGAGAACTTCTGGCCCAGCCTTTTCTGGGCTTATTCATATTTTTCTTGCTGAATAATAAAGGCTCTTACATATTAGAGTTATTAACCCTAGGTCTGTCATTAAAGTTAAAAAAAATTTCATTTATTCATTCAACACCATATTCAACACCTTCATGCATTCAGTCAACAATCATTCAGCATGTAGGATGTGTTATCAGGTGCTCTTCTAGATTCTGGAGATTCAGTGATTTACAAAAGGACAGATGGGGTTTCTGCTTTCATGGAGTTTAAGTGAAGAGGGAAGAGAAATGTGAAAGCAAGTAGTTTTAGATTTTGGTGAGGGCTTTATTGTTGTTGGTGGTGGTGGTTTTGAGTCAGGGTCTCTCTCTGTTGCCCAGGCTGGAGTGCAGTGGCTCACTGCAGCCTCGACTTCCTGGGCTCAAGAGGTCCTCTCATCTCAGCCTCCTAAGTAGCTGGGACTACAGGTATGCACCACCACGCCTGGCTCATTAAAAGAGTTTTTTGTTTGTTTGTTTGTTTGTTTTTGTAGAGACTGGATCTCACTATGTTGGCCTGGCTGTTCTCAAACTCTTGGGCTCAAGTGATCCTCCTGCCTCAGGCTCCCAAAGTGCTGGGATGACAGGTGTGAGTCACTGCACCCTGCAGGTGAGTACTTTTAAGCAAAGTAAGGTGATGGGGCAGGTTGTTCCTTTAGTTGAGGCTGTTGGGAAGAGCTGCTTTGAGTAGGTGGGATCCACACCAGGACAAGGAGTCAGCACCATTTCAACCTGGGAAGAACCTTCAGACAGAAGCCAGAGAAAGGGCAAATACCCCACAGTGCGAGTAAGCCTGCTGCACCAATGTCCAGGTGAAGACTGTTGATAGAGAACGAGAGACATAATTAGCTGGGCAATGTGGCCCAGCTGTGTCTGTAGCCCCCGCTACCCAGGTGGCTGAGGAATGAGAATTGCTTGAACCTGGGAGGTTGAGGCTGCAGTGAGCTGAGATCGTGCCGCTGCACTCCAGTCTGGGTGAGTGAGAGTGAGACTCTGTCTCAAACAACAACAACAACAACAAAAACCAACAAACAAGAAGAGGGACAGTGGGAGGCTATGGGGTTAGAGAGGTAGTGAGACCCCATAGGTTGGAAATGAAGGATTTTATGGGCATAACAGATGGTCTCATTTACATTATTCAAAGGGCATGCAGGCGGTTCTCTGGCAAAAGGACAGTGAGGGAGGCAAAGGGGGCACCACAGACAGACAGTGAGGAAAGCTGTGTTTCGGTCCAGATAAGATGTGATGATGGCTTCGCTATGGGTGGCAGCCACTGGGGCGGGGAGAAGACAGTGAGCCCTAGACACTCCTTGAGGGAAGAGCTCACGGGACTTGCAGCTGAACTGGATTTAGGGCAGAAACGAAGAATCAGAAATGTTTGCCTTTCAGTGTTGTTTATAGTGTGTGTGTGTGTGTGTGTGTAGCCTTACTAAAATACTACATTTTAAATGTATTTATTTGTAGCAAATATTACTATTTTTCGTGGCAAGAACTTGTGCTCTGAGTAATTTGGGGGATATTTCACGTGGGCTTTGTTTAATAGCCCAAATGGCTGCAAAGATCTCATCAACCAAACCATTTGCCTTCCTCACATCCTCATTTATTGAAAACAGAGGATAAGAGATAGAAGATAGAACAATATTTTGACTTAAGAAACCTACTTCGGCACCATAGAAAAGAAAAACAATAATAAAAAATTTAAAAACTAAAAGAAATCTACTTTATGTTCAGGCCCAAGTCTGGGTTTTGAAAAATAATGAATTGGATCCTATGGACCCAACTGACAGCTTGTTCCAGCTTTTAGGAGCATTTTTCTCCTGGTCCTGCTGTTACTCATTTGATGCTGAGAAAGAGAGATCAATGAAGCCGTGACATGAGACATCTGGCAGCAACACTTCTCTATCACATTTCCAGCACCTTCTATGAATAAGAAATGCAAACCCAATGGCTGTCCGTCTGCTTGTCAGGGCTCCCTTTGTGGGACTTCCTCACGCTGTCTTGTTTGAATTTGTGATCACTCAGGCAGGATGGACTAGGGAGCGTATACGTGTGCACGTGTGTTTGCACGCCTGTGTGTGTGAGTGAGCCTGTGTATGTCTGAGCACATTTGTGAAGGAGGGAAAGATGACAGAGAGGAGAGGCAAATAGGAAAGTCTAGAGAGGGAAACAGCAAGACAGCAGAGACAGAGTCCGAGGCAGAGACAAGAGTCCGAGGCAGAGACAAGAGTCCGAGGCAGAGACAGAGTCCGAGGCAGAGACAGGGTGGAAAGCTAGAAACTCGAGAAGTGAGGGTGGATGGGTGATGTTTTCTCAGATTCCTCACTCTGAGGCTGTAAAACCTGCTGAGATGAGATGCCAGGGGGACTCACAGTCATTTTCGGTGTCTCTCTTGTGTGGGACTGAGTCCTTCTACTTTCTCTGTACTCAAGAGAAACTGAGACTTGTGGTGGAGAAACCAGACGAGGCTTGGGAAGTCTGCAGCAGCAAAGGGAATGAAAGACTTGGATTTTTTATTTGGTAGGGATATGGGTTGATTTGTGTCCTCCAAAAAAATATGGTCAGGTTCTAACCCTGCATACCTGGGAGTGAGATCTTGTCTGGAAATTGGATCTTTGCAGATGCTATCAAGTTAACACGGTCTTTAGAGTGAGCCCTCATCCTATATGACTGGGATCCTTATAAGGAGGGGGAAACTGGGACAGAGGGAGAGATTGGAATGATGCAGCTGCAAGCCAGTGAAGGCCCCGGACTGCTGGCCGCCACCCAAAGCCGGGAAGAGGCAAGGCAAGGAAGGATTCTCCCCTACAGGGTTCACAGGGAGCCTGGCCCTGCTAGAAACTTGATTTTGGACTCCATCTCCCATAATTTCAAGCCGCCCAGTTTGTGGTACCCTGTTACAGCAGCTACAGAAAACAAAGGCAGGCAGGTAGTAGACCCAGTACATCATCAGTGTGATGCCACAGTCAGAAAGCTTAATATGAGTTTGAGCTGCATTCATAGGAGTATAGCATCTAAAATGAGGGAGGAGAGGGTTGTCTTCCACTCCTGGATGTTCATGGTGCAAGTAGACAATTGCTCCTGAGAAGTGTATTTGGCAGGACATGAACAAGCTAGAGATTGTTCAGAAAATACCTGGGGTAGGAGAGGAGCCTGGAACCCTGCCGCATTGTCACCTGACTTTTGCAATCTGATGCCAAGTTCCCTTAGTTTTGTAGCTTTAACTCATAACATTTCCATATATATATATTCAATCATTCATTCAAATAAAGATAAACTGAGAACCAGGCTGCTTTCTTTTTTCATTCCACAGATGACTCATTCCTGCGCCTTCAGTTTGCATCTCCATCCAAATTTCTCTCTGGAGCTCCAGATCTACTCATCTGCCCACCTACTCCACGCCAGTCAGTGATCACCTAAGCTCATGGAACTCATTATTTACCTCCACTCCCAAGACTTGCTCACTCCTCTGTTAACCCTGTCTCAGCAAAGGGCTCCTCTTCCCACTTGACTGCCTGAGCCACAGCTGTGGGTGTTCTGGAAGCTCCTGGAGGGCTGGACCTGAGCCTGCTCTTTCCCCAGGTTCCCTTCTTGTTCCCAGGACAGGTGGTGCCCACAGTGGACACTCAAGTGGACAGATGGCCCCTCTCCTGCTTTTGCCCCCATGGGAAAGCAACACTTAGTTTTTGGTTTGTCTTGAAATAAGGCTACCTAGGGACACCACAAATATTCAGTTGTTTAAACGACATGGATTTTCTGGGAATATTTTAAAAGACTGAAGATTGGGACAGTGCAGTAGAACATGTGCTTTCTTCTTTTTTTCTTTTCTTTTCTTTTTTTTTTTTTTTTTTGAGACAGAGTCTTTCTCTGTCACCTAGGCTGGAGTGCAGTGGCATGATCTCAGCTCACTGCAACTTCTGCCTCCCAACTTCTCCTGCCTCAGCTTCCCAAGAAGCTGAGATTACAGGCATGTGCCACCACACCCAGCTAATTTTGTATTTTAGTAGAGAGGGGTTTCACCATGTTGCCCAGGCTGGTCTCGAACTCCTGACCTCAGGTGATCCACCTGCCTTGGCCTCCCAAAGTGCTGGGATTATAGGCATGAGCCACTGTGCCCGGCCCATGTGCTTTCTTAAAAGTAAAAAAAAAAAATCAAGGCAGAGATAATTTGCCAAGTGGTACTGTCAGTGAATTCTTTGAGAAGGGCATCAAATCCCACTGTTCCTAAACAGTTAATTTGAATATTGATCTGACACTGTGGCATTACCTTCACCTTACAAACCTCTAGAGAAAGTTGATGGTACTGAACAATAGAAGGTAAGTACTCAGACTCTTACTTTGGGTTTTAACATAATACCACCGCCCTCCTTCCTTCCCTCCCTGCTCCCTACCTCCTTGTTATGAACTGGATGTCTGTGCCCCCCATCCCCTAGAATTCATATGTTGAAAGCCCCAACCTCTAATGTGACAGTATTTGGAAGAAGGACCTTCAGGAGGTTTAGGTGTGGTCATGAGGATGGAGCCCCATGATGGAATTCATGTTTTTATAAAAGGAAGGAGGAGACCAGAGCTCTCTTTCTCTCTGCCATGTAAGGACACAGCAAGAAGGCTGCTGTCTGCAAGTCAGAAAGAGAGCTTTCTCTCTAGGAATTGAATTGCCAGCATTCCTCTTGGACTTCCCAGCCTCTAGGACTGCGAAAAAGAAATACCTGTTGTGTATAAGCCGCTCAGTCTCTGATATTTTGTTATAGCAGTATGAATGGACTAAGACACTCCCTTTCTCCCTCCCTCCCTCCCTTTCTTCCTTATTTCTTCGTTCCTCCTTTTTCTCTCTCTCTCTCTCATTCTCTTTCCCCCAGTTGCAATCTCTTTTCCGACTTCATTTCTTGTGGGCAGAAAGAACGGCAGGGTTTCCAGAGGGCTTCTATTTAGGTCATGGCAAGCAGCTCAGGTTTCACAAGCACAGGACAGATGGTAGGCCAGCTTTCCTTCCAAGCAGAGGGCTCACCCATCGGAAGGAGGCTGGTTTAGTCGTTGGCCAAATTGTTTATAATATCATGCTTATTGTGAGTGTCTTTTCTTCATTCTAGATTTTTGTGCTTAAAAACATAAAACCAAACCCTTGGAGAACTGCTTTGGTCTCTTTCTTTATTTTATTTTTTAGATTTGAATATTCCAACATCTACTTATTTATTTATTTTTAGAGACAGGTCTCACTCTGTTGTCCAGGCTGGAGTGCAGTAGCGTGATCATAGCTCACTGTAACCTGGAATTTCCAGGCTCAATTGTCCCATGCCAGACTCAGGAGTAGTTGGGTCTATAGGAATGCACCACCACACCTGGCTAAGTTTTAAATTTTTTTGTAGAGATAGGGTCTTGCTGTGTTGCCTAGGCTAGTCTCAAAGCAACTCTCCCACCTCGGCCTCTCAAAGCGCTGGGATTACAGGTGTGAGGCACCATGCTGGGGGGGCTTTGGTCTGTTTCTGCCTAACAATTCTGCATTGCCTATGTGTGGCAAGGGAAAATGATGATAATTGGTGAGGTGTGTCTGGCAACATGAGGATGGGAATGCAGGCCAAGGGCATGGGCAGAGCTTTCTGGACAGATGAAATTAAGCTGAGTGGGTGCCTGTGAATGTGTTACAGGCAGAATGGTATGGTTGGTAAAGGCAACCCAAGGATTTGGAAATGAGAACTCTTGTTTGAGACCCAGGTCTGCCACTTAATAGCTATGTGACTTGGCAAGTGATTTAAGCTCTCTTCCTCGGTTATTTGATCTGTTAAATGGAGATATAACTATTTGACTATGTTGTTATGAAGATTAAACAAGTCCCCATATAGGAAAAGTACCAAGTAGTGATTGTCTCAAATATGGAAACTTCACTCTGATGGTTCCTGCCCCTTCCATCTAGATCCTCAATCTCTTCATATCTGTCTTTTCCTCTAAACAATCTTTTCCTCTAAACAATGCTTTTTTTTTTTTTTTTTTTTTTTTTTTGAGACGAAGTCTCACTCTGTTACCCAGGCTAGAGTGCAGTGGTACAATCTTGGCTCGCTGCAATCTCTGCCTCTGGGTTCAAGTGATTCTCCTGCCTCAGCCTCCCAAGTAGCTAGAATTACAGGCACCCGCCACCACGCCCAGCTAATTTTTGTATTTTTAGTACAGACGGGGTTTCACCATGTGGGCCAGGCTGATCTCAAACTCCTGACCTCAAGTGATCCGCCCGCCTCGGCCTCCCAAAGTGCTGGGATTACAGGCGTGAGCCACCGCACCTGGTCTCCCCTGTCCTTTGACTTTGACCCTTGTTCTGGCCCAGGCAGGCCTGAGTCTGTGGGTAAACCTCCAGCTAGATACAGATTTATTCAGGGAATTGGAAGGCGGAGAAAACAGTTGGTGGGAGATGGGCCATTAGTGACTTCAGCTTAAAGGGGTTAAGGAGAGCAAAACCCACCAATGTTCCTGTCTCTTTGCCAAATATCTCTCAGGAAAGTGGTGAATTCTTGCTTGAGTCTCAAATTTTGTACTAATGAGAGGGGCCTGTTTTACCCAGAGTTATATAACCTCTGCTTTTTATCCTGGTATTATTCACTTCCAAGTCTGTCACTACCACTGGACTTTTGGCTGAAAACTATCAAAGAAACCATGACGGATTAGGACCTATTGGGTGAAGGGTGTGAGCGTTGTGTGTGGAGGTTGGCAGAGGAGAACACAGGGCCTCCGGCTGGCTGTCGTTGCCATGACAACTGCAGGAACTCTTGCTCCACCCATTTGAAATGTCCTGACTCTTGGAATGAAAGGCAGTTAATTGAAGGGTTTCACCTAACATCTGCGCAATTGCAGTGATTATCTGAGCAAGTTGGAAGGGAGTCCAAATGAGGTCTCAGAGGAACTTAGGCCTGAGACATCTCAGAATATGCATTTTCTAGTGGATTTGAGTGAGAGGATAGAAAGACTGGGGGTGGGAGTGCCTTCAGAGGGTACAAAGTGATAAAAGGGATCACTTCAGATCAAGAGTTTGAGACCAGCCTGGCCAACATGACAAAACCCCATCTCTACTAAAAATACACACACAAAGAAATTAGCAGGGCGTGGTGGTGCGTGCTTGTAATCCCAGCTAGCTGGGAGGCAGAGGTTGCAGTGAGCTGAGATCGTGCCACTGCACTCCAGCCTGGGCAGCAGAGAGCCAGACTCTGTCTCCAAAAAACAAAACAAAACAAAAAAACTAAGGGCAGGAGAGCAGAAATTGGATGTGAGAAATATCTTTATGAGGCAGAAGCAGCTGAACTTGTTAATGAATTGGAAGTATGGGGTAAGGCAAGAGTGACCAGATTTCTCATTAGGGCAGCAGCATGCATCGTGGCCTCCATGAAGTTCCCACTAAGACTGGGAACTGATCCGCATTCCCACAGGAGAGAAGCAGGCTGGGGGGGATGGAAGAGGATCTCCACTTTGCACAGGCTGAGGTCTCTGGGCACAAAGCCACCCATTTCAATTCTGCTTTTTCATGTTGAACTGAAGAGAGTCACCCTCCTAGTCCCCATCCTGGCTCATGAGAGGGATCAAACTGAAATGAAGGGGGAAAGGATTTTATTCATCAGAGTCTCATAATGTTGAAAAATCTCTAGTCCGATCACGAGGCCTATCCATCCAAATCGACAGCAGGGTTAAATTCATCCCTGTGAGCTGGCCTGCCCAGAGGCCCTGGAAAGAAACATCAACCATTGGCTGGGCACGGTGGCCCATGCCTGTAATCCCAGCACTTTGGGAGGCCAAGGTTGGCAGATCACCTGAGGTCAGGAGTTCGAGACCAGCCTGACCAACATGGAGAAACCCTGTCTCTACTAAAAATACAAAATTAGCCAGGTCTGGTGGGCACATGCCTGTAATCCCAGCTACTGGGGAGGCTGAGGCAGGAGAATCGTTAACACCTGGGAGGCAGAGCTTGCGGTGAGCCGAGATTGTGCCACTGCACTCCAGCCTGGGCGACAGAGGAAGACTCCCATTAAAAAAAAAAAAAAAAAAAAAAATAGAAACATTAACCATCATGTGAAAACTAAATTCATTAAATTCATTAATTCATTGCAGATCAACACTTGTAATTCTCCTTTTCTCTTCTCCTCTTGGGGCCCATATTAAAACCCGTGCTTGTTTTCTCCCTGTGTGGCATATTCGTGTCTACGATACCCTGAGTGTAGCAGTCGCTGTGACCTCTCATTGTTTTCCAGTTTCTGTTGCTCAGGCGGAGAGTTCTTTAGTTACTTGAGGCGTCCCTTGTGCTTTCTGGAATTAATGTTATTTATTACCTCGTGGCCTATATTTTAAGCCTGACTGACCCAAACGCTCTCCAAATTTAGCAAAAATGAATTCTGCTATCTTTGTGTGATCCATTTAATTAGATAAAAGATAGAAAATACTTTGAAAATAATACAAAATAATTTCCAAAGCTTTCCCACATGTTGAGCTCAGTTTGTCTTCATAAAAACTCTGTGAGGTATGGCAACAGACGGGCCTGTTTTCCTGATGTGGAAGCTAAGGCTCAGGAAGGCTGAGCTTGCCTGAGGTCCCCAGGTGGATCCATAGGAACAGAAACAAGCATTTTATACAGCACCAGGCAGTGTACGAAGCACTTTCACTGATACCGTCTCATCGTGAATGACTATAATGGTCATTCCAGCTAGCTTCATTTCGTAGATGAAGAAACTAAACCTCAGGGGTCGGTAACTTGTTAGAGACCAGGTAGCAGTAAATGGCTATGGTGACACCAATGGTTGTACTGCAGTTCCATGTGGGCATTAACCACCTGAAGTTAGTGTAGACTCCACAAGGTAAATATCAGGAGCAAGCCCCCCAAAATCTGGCCATAAACTGGCCCCAAGACTGGCCATAAACAAAATCTCTGCAGCACTGTAACGTGTTCGTAATGGCCCTAACGCCCGCGATGGAAGGTTGTGGGTTTACGGGAATGAGGGCAAGGAATACCTGGCCCGCCCAGGGCGGAAAACCGCTTAAAGGCATTCTTAAGCCACAAACAATAGCATGAGCGATTTATGTCTTAAAGGCATGTTCCTGCTGCAGTTAACTTGCCCAACCTAGTCCTTTAACTAGGCCCATCCCTTCGTTTTCCATAAGGGATACTTTAATTTAATTTAATATCTATAGAAACAATGCTAATGACTGGTCTGCTGTTAATATGTGGGTAAATCTCTGTTTGGGGCTCTCAGCTCTGAAGGCTCTGAGACCCCTGATTCCCCACTTCACACCTCTGTATTTGTGTGTGTCTTTAATTCCTCTAGCGCAGCTGGGTTAGGGTCTCCCCAACTGAGCTGGTCTTGGCAGTAAAGGCGTCATTCTTAACAAGATTGTCCCCACTTAGATGTCAGCTGCAAATGCGGTCCCCAAGCACTCACATTTCTGACCAACTGGCTTCAAATCTGGGGGTCCCTACAACGTCCTTCAGGTTTGATAACTTGCTAGAATGACTCACAGAACTCGGGAAAGTGCTATTCTTGATTCTACTTTTATTCTAAAGGATACAAATCAGGACCAACTAAATGAAGAGATGTGTAGGGAGAGCTCTGGGTGGGCCTTGAATGCAGAGCTTCTGTGTCCTCTCTCTGTGGATCAGGGTGTATCACCCTCTTGGCATATTGGTGTGTTCACCAACCAAGAAGCTCAATGAGCTTCAGTGTCTAGGGTTTTTATTGGGGGTTTCATTGCATAGACATAATTGATAACTCAATCTCCAGCCCCCTCCCTTTTTTGGGCTCAAAGCCCCAACCCTCTAATTGCATGGTTGGTCTTTCTGATAACCAGCCTCCATCCTGAGTCATTTCATTATCTCACACTCCTGGCCTCAGGCAATCCTCCCACCTCAGCCTCTGGAGCCACTGGATTACAGATGCCAGCCACAGCACCTGGCCTGAGCCATCTCATCATAAACTCAGGTGTGATTCAAGCAGCTCATGAATAACAAAGCCACTCCTATCACTTGGGAAAGTCCAAGGGTTTTAGAAGTTCAGTTCTAAACCTGGGATAAAGACTAGACAAATTCTTTAACATACAATAGTAGCAGAGCCAGGCAAGTCTGTGTCTGCAGAATCCAGCAAAGTGCCTTCTCCCCGTGCCCAACAATGTACCCCAAGCACCCAGCTCCCACTGAGCTTTCTGACTATGAGATTAGGAGAAAGTGAGAAATTGTGATGCATTCTGACCTCCAGAAGTCTTGGAGAGAGGTGTCAGATAGTTCAAAATCACATCCTGTCCTTCTGTTTTGCCCGCCTCAAAACCAGACCAAATCCACAGCTCTATTTCCACATTTCTAAGGTAAGAAGCCTGAAGCAGGAAGGATGCTGATGACGAATGTGCTGTTCTTCTTCCACCTTAGCAGAGAGCTTGTCATCAGGACAGCCCAGGGCTTCTGAAAGCAAGCCATGTGGGAGGTGCTAGCACAGACCTTGATTTCAGAGGTCTGCATTTAGCTTTAATCTGCATTTTAAACAGAAACCCTCCATCCCACACATCCCTCTGCCCTAGGAAGCTGTGTCCCAAAACTTGCAAAGCAAAATTGAGAGGTTGATGAGGAATGATTTTAAAGGAATAAAGGAATGAAATCCTGGCATGCAGGCTACAAAAGAAGAGTGTATCCACTTTAATTATTGATGCAAGGCCTTGTAGTGGTGAGCAGGAAAGGGTATGTGGCATCTAAATGCCTAGCACAGTGCATTGAGCCCTCCCTTTTTTTTTTTTTTTTTTGAGACAGAGTCTCACTCTGTTGCCCAGGCTGGAGTGCACTGGTGCAATCTCGGCTCACTGCAACCTCCGCCTCCCGGGTTCATGGCATTCTCCTGCCTCAGGCTCCCAAGTAGCTGGGACTACAGGCACCCACCACCACGCCTGGCTAATTTTTTGTATTTTTAGTAGAGACGGGGTTTCAGCGTGTCAGCCAGGATGGCCTCGATCTCCTGACCTTGTGATCCACCCGCCTTGCCCTCCCAAAGTGCTGGGATAACAGGCATGAGTCACCACGCCTGGCCAGCCCTCATAATTTTATGAAGTATGTCCTACTTTCCTACTTTTTATTTTGTTTTATTTTTGAGACAGGGTCTCACTCTGTCACCCAGGCTGGAGCACAGTGGCACAATCCCAGCTCACTGCAGCCTCCACCTCCTGGGGTCAGGTGATCCTCCCACTGCAGCCACCTGAGTAGCGGGGACCACAGGTGCACACCACCACGCCTGGCTAATTTTTGTACTTTTCACCATGTTGCCAGGCTGGTCTCAAATTTCTGGGATCAAGCAATCCGCCCATGTTGGCTTCTCAAAGTGCTGGTGTTACTGGAAAGGGGTCACAACCCAGACCCCAAAAGAGGGTTCTTGGCTTTCATGCAAGAAGGAATTCCAGGCTAATCCATAAAGTGAAAGCAAGTTTATTAGGTAAGTGAAGGAATAAAGGTGGCTATTCCACAGGCAGAGCAACGGCTGGGGTTGCTCAGCTGCTTGGACTTACTGTTACTTCTTGATTATACGCTAAACAAGGGGTGGATTAACCATAAGTTTTCTGGGAAAGGGGTGGGCAATTCCCGGAACTGAGGGTTCCCTCCTCTTTTTAGACTACATAGGGTAACTTCCTGATGCTGCTGTGGCATCTGTAAACTGTCATGGCATTGGCAGGAGGGTCTTTTAGCATGCTAATGAATGATAATTAGCATATAATGAGCAGTGAGGATGAGCAGAGGTCACTCTCATGGCCATCTTGGTTTTGGTGGGTTTTGGATGGCTTCTTTACTGCAACCTGTTTTCTTAATATCAGTAAGGTCTTTATGACCTGTATTTTGTGCCAACCTCCTATCTCATCCTGTGACTAAGAATGCCTAACCTCCTGGGAAGGTCTCAGCCTTGTTTTACCAGCCCCTATTCAAGATGGAGTTGCTCTGGTTCAAACACTTCTGACACTGGGATTTAGGCATGAACCATACTTAGTCCCTACTTTAATAAAGAAATTTAGGCTTTGAGAGATTAAAGAATTTGCCCAAAGATAAGGAATTAGGAAGAGACAAAGCTCTGATTCAAACCCAGGTTCAATTCCAAGACCCACTCTCCAAGCTGCCTCCAGTAGCCAGTAAGAGCTTGGAAAATGTTGCTGTCATTTTTATTTGCTCGGTGTTTCATTAAATATTATTTTTGTATGATTATGTAATTAAACTGTGATCCTCAGAAAACCTGTACTTTTGAAAGCCCAGGGCAGCAGAACGAAGCTAATGAAAGGCAAGCTTCATTTACATGCATCCAGCTGGGAGAACGCTCAGGTCATTCCTCTGAATGCCCTGGTGCCCTTGCTTAGCTTGCTCTACATTAGGCCGTTGTCAGCTCTTAAACCACGGCTCATTCAGGTTCCTGGTGCAGAACAAATGCGCTATGAATGATAAAAGTCACAATCACATAAAAGGCTTGCTGTGGGATTGATTATCAAAGCAGCACTATTCCCAGCTCCAGTCTCTATTTTACCTCTGTGAATAAACGTGGTGGCCTAGGGAAGGGTGGGCGGGAAGGCCGGAGCTTACATTAGCTCAGAGCTAGTGCCACCTAGTGGCTGCCCAGGCGGCTGCCGGTCCCCGGGCACTGACTCCTACCAGGTGGGGTGGGGCTTCGGAGTTCTGTCTTCTTTAGGTCCTCAAGCAGGTTTTTTCACCATTAGTGTGAGGAGAAGAGGTGCGAGGAAATCAACTAGTTCATGTAACTGCAAAATTCCAAATAACTGTGATGACAAATTTTTGGGCTTGACAATTTTGTTTGTTGTGACCTCATGCGGGTACAGGATGAGAAAACCCTGACTACCTCCTCTTTCAGATCCCTGGGCCCACTGATAACTGCTCCCATCCACACATGTTCAGGGTCCTCTTCTTCCACGTTTCTCCGAGGCATTCTCCATTGACACCACCGCCCAGGAGGAAAATGAGAAAGTTCAGGACTATCTCAGACCATTCACTCAACTGATTCTATCTCCTTCTCAAGATGTTTCTCAGTCACCTGCCTGGTGGGGTACAACCAGGCATCTCCTGAGCACTATTCCTGAATAAGATGTAGGAGCATCAGCTGTGTGTCACGCCTTGAGTAAGAGCTGAGAATACGTTTGTAAGTCACATTTTCTAACTTTGCAAAAGGCGCAGTTGATTAGGGAGACAGCCTTGTTAAGATGTAGTCACAATAGGAGACAATAAACGGTAGGTGGGGAGAGCCAGGAGAGAGGTATAATAGAGCGGGTTTGGAATCGGATTCACCTGAGTTTGAATCCTGGCTCTGTCACTTACTTGTACACAGGACTTGGAGGAATTATTTGGTTTCTTTGAGTGTCAGTTTTGTTATCTGTAAAGCGGACATAATAATGTCTGCCTTGCTGGATTGTAGTAGGAAATAGGCTCAATTGTGGAAGTAAATGAAGATCAGCCTAATGAGAACAAACAGAGTTTGCTATAGCAAGGGAGTTAGCCACCATTGCTTGGTTTGCCAGAGACTCAGAGGCAGGCAGGGGAATGGAAACACTTCAGAATGAAGAAAGGGAAAGGCTTCAGGTCTGCTCTGATTGGAGGCTGTTGGCACTTGGAAGCTGAACAGGGCCCAGCATCTGGAAGCAGGGCATCTTCTGTGATTGTTTTGGGGAGCATATTTGGCGTTCTCTGATGCTCAGGTGGAAGCAAGGGCAAAAACAAGGGAAGCTGCCAGTCATTGACCATGTCTTGGCCATTCTGGGCTGATTGTTGTTGGAGAGGCTGCAGTTTGTTTTCCAGGCTGATTACTGTAGGGGCTGCGGGTTGGAGTTTTATTGTCACATATGACCTGGCCACTGTCGGTTTGTATAGCCAGTCTCTCTTAATGCATTCAAAGCTTGTCACATGGTGCATGACATGCACAGATATTCAGTAAGTGGTAATCATTATTATAATTTTCTGTGATCAGAGGTGACTGTAAAATTGCAATTGAACCAGACCTTAGCGGAAGCCCTCTGACACCTGTTCCCCCTGTATCAGTCAGGGTCCTATCAGGAAAACAGAAACCATGCCTGTTATTTTAAGAGATAATTTAACACGCCTTTAATCCCAGCATTTTGGGAGACTGAGACAGGTGGATCACCTGAGGTCAGGAGTTCGACACCAGCCTAGCCAAAAATACAAAAAAAATTAGCTGGGCGTGGTGGTGGGCACCTGTAATCCCAGCTATCTGGGAGGCTGTGGCAGGAAACTGGGAGGCAGAGGTTGCAGTGAGCTGAGATTGAGCCACTGCACTCCAGCCTGGGTGACAAGAGCGAAACTCCATCTCAAAAAAAAAAAAAAAAAAGATAATTTAATAGGGGACATTGGTTATAGGGATTGGGGAACGGAAAAAGCAAAAGAGGGCTAATGCAGTAATACAGAAACAGTTACTGCAGGAAGCAGCAGCTGCCAGCCCTAGGGCTGGAGGAACCGAGAGAAGGGATTGCGGCTGTTAAACTCTGAAGCCCAGGGGAGGAGCTTCCTCGAGTGTGGCCCAGATCTCTGAGGAGGGTGTCACTGCTCAGCTGATGCTGCTACCTCTGGAGCCTGAAGCAGGATCCTGAAGGCTGGGACCTGAACCTCCAACCACCACGAGGCTGATTCAGGAGAGCAGAAGGTCCCTCGAAACTGGGAAAAATTGCTGCTGCTGCATGAAGAACCATTATTGCAACGATATTGTCAGCAATAGCAAGCAAAAAGAGCCGAATGGTACGTCTCCTGCCTCTAGCTTTCCTCTCTCCCACTAGTGTCCCTGATGATTGTAACTAGCAAAGGAGAAATGAGCCCCAGGCTCGGCATCATAGAGCAGAGTGTACAATGGTGGGTTTGTAATGGAAAGACAACAGCTTGTTAACCAGGATACTCTCTTCCTCATTATTTACAGAACCTCAGTTCTGTTCAGGCATAAGTTGGATAAGGCATTAGGGGAACACAGGCTCCCCTCTCCAGACCCAGGGGTAAATCTTGATTGGCATATGTTTTTCTTCATGTCCCTAAACCTTTTTGCAAAACTGAAAAACAGGCTGTTAAAAGTACACAGTTAACACCTGCTAGTCTCGATCGTTTCCTGCCCATGATCTACTCTTCCTTTCCCCCTTGAGTCTCGAAATACGTGGACCTGGGGGAAACCCGCAAGCCTCTCTTTCCACAGTGACTGTGAGGCAGCCTCTGCTTCCTTTCCTCTTTTTTTTTTCCTACCCAGAGCCAAGAGGGTCCTGGAGGACTTTTCAGCCTTTTCCCTAGTGGAGCCAGGGGAGAGGGAGGTACAGGGGTAGGAGTTCTGTTCCACATTAGATCTTTCCATTCTAGATGGTGAGACTCTTCCAGGAGATTATAAGGCTGGAGATTTGGCCCATTCCATTTAGAGGAGGAAGGGCTCTGATTATGCTTTCACCCAGAAGCAACTAGCCTGTGCCAGAGATGATACCAGGCATTGGGAAAGCCGAGATGAACCAAGCATAGTCCCTTCCCTAGAGGAGTTCATAACCAGTGGAGAGACAGACTCCAATAAATCAATACTACATAGTGTGAGCACAAACTTAAGTGCCTGGCATCATGGAATCATTAATGCTTAATTCTGTGATAGTCTCAGACAACTTCCCAGAGAAGGTGACATTTGACTTGAGCCATGAAGTAGAAGCCTGCCAGGAGGGTGAAGGAATGAGCAAGCCCCCGAGGCAGATGCCAGCACACGTTGGCTGGCAGGTGCACAGAAGCGTCTCCTTTAGGGACCTCTAAGAAGGCATGGGAGGCTGCACAGAGGGCTGGACGCACAGCATCAGTGGGGTGGAGTTCTGGGATGTCGAACCTGCAGGGGTAGAAAGGGACCAGCTCCCAAAGAGCCTGGGATAACACGCTACAGAGACAGTGGGGAACTCGGGAGGACTGTGACCCAGCTTGCAGTGTAGACAGCTCACTCTAGCAACTGAGTGGAGGCTGGATCCAGAAAGGGAGTTGGCAAAGCTCAAGGCAGAGAAGCTATTGAGAGGCTGTGTCCTTGGTGGCTTTAAAGATGTGTGAGAGACTTGCCTTGCTCCCCCAGCTAAAGGGATTCAAAGCAGATGAATGGAGGGGAAAGGCTGTACCTGAGCTTCTGCGTGGTGGGCCCTCCCAGCAGAGATACCGTGTTTGACCGTAAAGACTACGTTTCAAGGAATATTGAGGCTTCCAGGAAACTAGTATGGAGACAAGTGCTGGCAGGCGAGGCAGGGAAGCAGAAGATGCACATTTGGGAGCGCAGTAGACGCCGGTTTGGGTGCCATTTCAGGGGCTCCTGATAACCGGTACAGACTTTGGGGCTGAGAAATGACATGACCAGAGGCTGTGATTTAGGAAGGTTCACCTGGGAGCTGTGCGTAGGGTGATTCAGAGCAAGAAGGGTGTCCTGTTGTAAAATTTGTGTGCGGGTTGTGATTGCAAGGATCAGATTCGGCACAGTAACACTGGAAATGGAGAGGATGGGTAAGCTTTGGAAGGGAGATGGTGGAAGCTGTGATAACTGATTTGGGAACTGGGGTGAGGGCAAGAGTCAAGATGTTCCCAAGTCTTTTGTTCATGTAAGAGGGAATAGAAATTGGGAAGGCAGGAGAAGGAGCAACGTTAGCGCCAGCTGTTAGTATCTGAATAATGGCCTTTTTCAATTTGTATCCTCGTTGCTGGTGTCCTGTAAAGAAGCCAAACATAGCACTTGTGACATCAGATGAGGATATTGAAGCCACAGGGAAGAAAACTACAAAGAAAAAAGGAGTAGAGGCTCTGCGGACAATGTGATTTCTGGTGGTAATTTTCATTGCAACGATAATCATGATAATACCCCATTTATTTTATATTTCTGTTTGAAAGTGCTCCATTAGGCTAATTTTAGTGAGTATACAGTGAAATGTATCTACTAATTTACTTCTGGTAGCACTGTAAATTAGTCCCACACTCTTGAAAGCAATATGATAGTATGTGGCAAATCCTACTCCTAGGAATTTCTCCTAAGGAAATATATGTTTTTAAAACCAAAGCTGAGACCCCAAAGAAGTTCATTACAGTATTATCTATGCTAACAAAAATAGTGAGATATAAAACTGCAACAGGAGGAAATGGCTTGCTAAATGATGCCAGGATGATTCAATGAAATACTATGAACCTATTAAAATGCAAATTACAAATATACTGACTGGGGAGAAACACAGAAACATATTTGATATGATAAACAGGCACGGGGGAGTGGAGCACAAAATACTTTGTACACTTTAATATAACTGTCAAAACCCACATGCATGTGGATGAAGACTGGAAGGTAATTTGAAGAAATTAAAGTAGTTATTGTAGTGCACGATATGGGCTCAGGAGTCAGGATTCTGGGCTCCAATCCTGTGGTTTACTAGCCTGTGATCTTGGGTGATGTCTTCAGCTTCTCTTGGTTTTGGCTCCTCATTTACAAACTGGGGCTAAAATATGAATGCAATTTTTTTTTTTTTTGAGACAGAGTCTCATTCTGTCACCCAGGCTAGAATGCAGTGGCTCAGTCTCAGTTCACTGCAACCTCTGCCTCCTGGGTTCAAGCAATTTTCCTGCTTCAGCCTGCCAAGTAGCTAGGAGGTGTCCGCCACCATGCTCAGCTAATTTTTGTATTTTTAGTAGGACGGGGTTTCACCATGTTGACCAGGCTGGTCTCGAACTCCTGACCTCAGGTGATCCACCCGCCTCGGCCTCCCAAAGTGCTGGGATTACAGGTGTGAGTCACCGCACCCGGCCATTAGTGCAATTTTTAAACTTCAAGGAGTTGTGAGCATCCAAATAAGATAATACATATAAAACTCTTGTCTCTTGAAAATGTTCAATAAATGACACCTATTACGGGTAATTTCTGTTTGAAATATGTTATAGATAGATTACCTTGCTGTTTGAAACAATGCATACATGAAGACTGGGCCCAGTGGCTCACACCTGTAATCCCAGCACTTTGGGAAGCTGAGGTAAGTGGATGGTTTGAACCTAGGAGTTTAAGACCAGCCTTAGCAATATGGCAAAACCCTGTCTCCACTAAAAATACAAAAATTAGCTGGGTGTGGTGGTGTGTGCCTATAGTCCCAGCTACTTGGGAGGCTGAGGTGGGAGATTGCTTGAGCCCAGGAGGAGGTTGAGACTGCAGTGAGTCCTGATTACACCATTAAACTCTAGCCTGGGCAACAGAGTGAGACCCTGTCTTAAAAAAAAAAGAAAAAAGGACAAGTAATGTATAATTCTCTTTAATGGAGTTAAGTAGATCCAACAGGAAGTTCACAAAACATTAAGAAAGTGTTAGGTGCTGGGTTCTCTGTTTTGTCTTTGTGGTTTTGTTTCTGTTTTGTCCTCATATTTTAACCCAACTTGGTATGTGGACCACTCAGAAAGTGAAATAAATGCAATGCTAAAAAAATTTTTTTGTAACCTCATGACTTCCTCAGCCAGGACATTGAGCTTCTTTCCCACCTTCCTATTTGAAGCACAGATTTTAATAATATAACTGCATCTACTTTCCTTCCCAAATGGTAGGTGCATCAGGGGTCAGTAGACAGCTGCCAGGTGGACAGGGGAGTGCACAGGCCAGGCAGGGGTTGCCCGTGAGCTTGCCATGGGAGGATTGGATTTCTGGGCAGGCAAGGAGGTGAGACTGACAGTCACTTCTGAGTGGTCGCCTCGGTGCTGTCACCGAACTTGAGACATATGTAATCATGATTTCATCAGAGCCTTGGTAGTTGCTACTGTCTCTGTTCGCTTCTATTTATTCGTGTAATACTGTTTACTGTGTAAGAGGAATGTTCACTGGTGCCCATGAAGATGGTCAGAGCAAACATTAGATGTCACGTGATCATCTTATTTGTTTCCAACTTCAGAGGAAAGGAAAGCACAGCTGGTTCCTCCTCAGTGCCATTGTTTCTCTCATCACAAAGGATTTTAAACTCCTGCTGTGTGGATCCATCTCATCTTCAGCTGTACATCGCTGACTGCTTTGAGCAGAATCTTGAAATCAATACTCTGCTCTAAACATGACCCAAGGGCTCCATCTGCATCATGAATGGAGAGGCTGCTGTTTCCCAGCATCTGGTTTCTGGGAGAGCAGGGGGCCAAGTCTGCCCAGGCAGAATCTGACAGAGCTCAGGTACCTGCTGCTCATGCACATTTCAGACAGCAGTGAAACTTCAAATGCATCCAGCAATTACACTTCTAAAATCTGTTGTTCAGAAATGCCCACGAATGTTCACAGAAATGTTCACTGGAGGGTGTTTCTTTTGTCATTCCTTTAACAACAAAAAGGGTTGGCAATAATCCAAATATCCATGAATTGGCAGTCGATCAAATGAATTATAGACCAATAATAAAAATAAGTTATCCC
Source organism: Rhinopithecus bieti (assembly GCF_001698545.2). Classification (NCBI taxonomy): domain Eukaryota; kingdom Metazoa; phylum Chordata; class Mammalia; order Primates; family Cercopithecidae; genus Rhinopithecus; species Rhinopithecus bieti. The sequence continues at coordinate 6,118,696 of NW_016806331.1, forward strand.
CATGCTTATATGGAAAGATGTTCTAGATACAAATGTTAGTTTTAAAAAAATCTACTGTTTCTAATGTAAATGCCTAGAGTGAGAAGAGATTTATACTGCTGGCTCAGTGGCGATGCATTAATGAAAGGTAGTTAGAAAATTATGCAAAGGAAGAAATAGAAGCATTATTGACACCAAGCAAAACAAAAATTACTCAGGAAAAGAAATGAGGCTGGTCGTGGTGGTTCATGCCTGTAATCCCAGCACTTTGGGAGGCCAAGGTGGGCAGATCACCTGAGGTCAGGAGTTTGAGGCCAGCCTGGCTAACACAGCAAAACCTCATCTCTACTAAAAATAGAAAAATGTTGGGCGTGGCGGTGGGCACCTGTAGTCCCAGCTACTAGGGAGGCTGAGGCAGGAGAATCAGTTGAACCCAGGAGGCAGAGGTTGCAGTGAAACGAGATCACACCACTGCACTCCAGCCTGGATGACAGAGTGAGACTCCGTCTCAAAAAAAGAAAAAAAAAAAAAGAAATGAAATCATAGTGCCCTACATAACTACTTGAACAATAATTACATAACCATTGCAATGTGAACGTTTCATTGTAATCTGAGATGATAATTATATTTTTGTTATAGAACAAACAGGAGGAAGCATGTGTGAGAAAATGCATGTGTTGTGTAGGGAGACATAAAAGAACCAAACACTTGTTTTCCACAGTAGGACATCAAATAGAGAAGCTCTAAGACTGAAAACCCAGAAAAAACAGTGTCAACGAGTCATCTAGAACTGTGGAAACAAATAGCTAAGAGAGCATAAAGCGAATGACTTTGGGAGGGGGAATTGGAGAGTGCGGGCGCGTAGGATGGGCGACTGCTCTTTTCCATGACAAACCTTGTACAGCAATTTGACTTTTTAAGCTATAAATACCTGACACAAATTTTAAAAGTTAATTTAAAATATAATAAAATAATTTAATTGCCGGCACGGTGGCCTCAAGCCTGTAATCCCAGGCACTTTGGGAAGCCGAGACGGGCGGATCACGAGTCATGAGATCGAGACCCATCCTGGCTAACACGGTGAAACACCCATCTCTACTAAAAATACAAAAATTAGCCTGGCGAGGTGGCAGGCGCCTGTAGTCCAGCCTACTCGGGAGGCTGAGGCAGGAGATGGCATAACCAGGGAGGCGGAAGCTTGCAGTGAGCTGAGATCCGGCCACTGGTCTCCAGTCCGGGCGACAGAGGCCGGACTCCTGCCTCAAAAAAAAAAAAAAAAAAAAAAAAAATTAATTATCAAGGCAACCTGTCCTTTTATTTATACTTACATGTCACTTTATATATCAGTTATCTACAATTAATCTATAAGTCTACATAGAAAAAGCCTTTTAAAATGTGTAAACATGAATATTTACATATATATGTATGTAGCGAGATGGATAAATAGATCGACAGATGATTAGAAATACATAAGAAGAATGAGGCTGCATACACCTCTCTGCTATAAATAGTCAACAGCCTCATAGGTGAGGCCTATAGAAGTATGCTTTCCTTTCCACAGCTTCATTTATTTTGTTTGAAATTTGTACCACAATTATTTTTGTGATTGGAAAAAAATAAATTTAAAATAGAAAAAAAATTGAGATGAGAACACTCATCTCCTCACTGACATTCCGTTCACTAGAGCTTTTGCTTTTTTTTTTTTTTTTTTTGAGATGGAGTCTCGCTCTGTCATCCAGGCTGGAGTGTAGTGACGCGATCTCGGCTCACTGCAAGCCCCATCTTCCGAGTTCATGCCATTCTCCTGCTTCAGCCTCCCGAGTAGCTGGGACTACAGGCGATCGCCACCAGGCCCTGCTAATTTTTTGTAGTTTTAGTACAGAGGGGGGTTTCACCATGTTAGGCAGGATGGTCTCGATCTCACCTCGTGATCCGCCCGCCTTGGCCTCCCAAAGTGCTGGGATTACAGGAGTGAGCCACCGCGCTCGGCCCACTAGAGTCTTTTTATCTCTCTGAGATAGCTGATGACCCAACGATCCCGGATATCTTCCCAGTCTCTTCATGTTCACTGCACCAGAGAGAAAAAGGACACAGGAGGCTGGACATGGAGGCTCACGCCTGTAATCCCAGTACTTTGGGAGGCTGTGGTGGGTGACTCACCTGTGGTCAGGAGATCTAGACCGGCCTGGTCAACATGGTGAAACCCCGTCTCTACTAAAATTACAAAACATCCCAGCTACTGAGGAGGCTGAGGCAGGAGAATTGCTTGAATCTGGGAGGCAGAGGTTGCAGTGAGGAGGGATCGTGCCACTGCACTCCAGCCCGGACGACAGAGCGAGACTTCATCTCAAAGGAAAGAAAGAAGGAGAGGGGAGAGACAGAGAGAGAGAGAGAGAGAGAGAGAGAGAGAGAGAGAAAACAAAAACAAACAAAAACCACAAGAAAGGGAGAGGCATCTTATCCCACTCACCAGCTCGCCCACCCACATCCTCAAGCCCAGTACGCATCCAGGGTGTGACACACAGAATTATTTGGTTGACCCCATTTGGATCAGAGCCTAATTCTGATTTGACCTTGAGAATAATATGAGTTTCTGTTTTTCATCTCCAGCTCACTCAATAAAACATTTTGAAGGGTACTTCACAAATGTTTTCTGAATTGAGTTGTTCTCATTAAAATGCAAATTGGGGGAAGGGAGGAAGAGACTTGTTAAAGGATAGAAAATTACAGCTGGATAGGAGGAGTAAGTTCTGGTGATCTACAGCACTGTGGGATGACTATAGTTAGCCATAATTTATAGTTTCGAATAGCTACAAGGAGGATATTGAATGCTCCCCACAGAAAGAACTAAGTGTTTGAGATGATGGGTATGCTAAGTACCCTGATGTGATCACTGCATGTTATATGTAATGAACTATGTACTCTAAGAATATGTACAATTATTATTTGTCAATTAATAAGATAATGCAAAGTGGTCATTGAGTCTTAGTAGTTATTTACATCTAAATGCCAATTATTTTATAGTTAAAAAATTGTAACAGTGGGTTTTACTAAGGGAAAGAGTTGGAACCTGAGGGCTCCAGGACCAACTGGAGGCAGAGGAGGAGGCTTATATGGGTGTTTAAGAAAGAAATTAGATGCTGAAAGGTGGATCAAAAACACACTGAAAATAAATGTCATTTTGTCTAGGACTGCCATTTTTCATATCTTCTGGTAAGGAGTAGATTCTCTTAAACATACAACTTCCTGACTAATTTAAAAGCTCTCCAAGTCTGGTGAAGCATTTCCAGGCCATAGTTGTACCTCTGTTGAGGCATTGTATGGAATAATACCATTATGATGGCTTTATAACATATAGAATTTCTCAGCCAGCCATGATAGATCAAACCTGTATCCTATGACTTTGGGAGGTAGAGACAGTTCGAGACCAGCCTGGGCAACATGGCGAAACCCCATCTCTACTGAAAATACAAAAATTAGCCAGGCATGGTGGCGTGCACCTGTAGTCTTAGCTACTCAGGAGGTTGAGATGAGAGGGTTGCTTGAGCCAGGAGGCTGAGGTTGCCAAAATCGCGCTACTGCACTCCAGCATGGGTGACAGGGTGAGACTTTGTCTCAAAGAAAACAAAACACACACACACACGCACACACACACACACATATACACAATTTCTAATCACGACTACTGTTTGCCAATCAGGTGAGATATTTTTATTTCCAAAAGTGTTACTTTATTTTGTAACCACCACAGTAATACTCGATCTGTTTGATCTATGCAGGAATCATCCATGGATGCGAAAATCATGGGGAGAACGATTTGGGAGAACAGGATATTCACACAATTATCAAAGTCTCACATCACAAATCACTTACTAAGTACAAAGAGAAAAAGAGACAAAATGGGTAAGTCCGGCAGACACTGTCCTAACCAAGTGAGCCAACTTAACATTACCAGTAATGGGATAAGCTTTTGCGTCCTGGTGTGATCCACAAAAAGAACACAATACCACATATATAGTATTCCTGTCAAAAATGTATGACCAGTGGGTGTGGTGGCTTGCGCTTGTAATCCCAGCACTTTGGGAGGCTGAGGCAGGTAGATTACTTGAGGCCAGAAATTTGAGACCAGCCTGGCAATATGGCAAGACCCCTATCCCTAAAAATAATTTTTTAAAAAATTAGCTGGGTGTTGTGGTGCATGCCTATATTCCCAGCTGCTGGGGAGGCTGAGGCAGGAGGATCACTTGAGCCCAGGAGTTTGAGGCTGCAGTGAGCTACAGCTTGGGTGACAGCAAGACCCCATCTCAAAACAAACAAAACAAAAACAAAAACAAAAGTATGACTTGAGTGCATTTTGAGGAAAAAATTAGCCAAATTCAAATTGAGGGACACTGTACAAAACAACTAGTTCAAGCCGTTCCAGAATACCAATGTTGGCCAGGTGCAGTGGCTCACGTTGTAATTCCAGCACTTTGAGAGGCCAAGGTGGGCAGATGACCTGAGGTGCAGGGGTTCGAGACTGACCTGGCCAACATGGCAAAACCCTGTCTCTATTAAAGATACAAAAATTAACCAGTTCTTGTGGTTCACACCTGTGGTCCCAGCTACTCCTGAGGCTGAGGTGGGAGAATCGCTTGAACCAGGAGGCAGAGGTTGCAGTAAGCCGAGATCGTGCCTCTGCACGGCAGCCTGGGGTGACGGAGAGGAAAAAAAAAAAAAAAAGCCATGTCATTTTTACTTTTATTTATTTATTTGAGACAAAGTCTCACTCTGTTGCCCAGGCTGAAGTGCATTAGTGAGGTCTTGGCTCACTGCAATCTCCACCTCCCAGGCTCAAGCAATCTTCCCACCTAACCTCCAGAGTAGCTGAGATCACAGGCTTGGGCCATCATGCCTTGCTAGTTTTTGTATTTTTTATAGAGATGGGATTTTGCTGTGTTGACCGGGCTGTTTTCCAACTCCTAGGCTCAAGTGATCCACCCACCTCGGCCTCCCAAAGTGCTGGGATTATAGGCATAAGCCACCATGCTCGGCCCATGACAGACTTTTTAAAAGGCTGAAGAGCTTTCCAGAGTAAGAAATACTAAAGAGAGGAGGGTGAAGCATCTGAGGTCAGGAGTTCAAGACCAGCCTGGACAACATGGTGAAATCCCATCTCTGCAAAAATAGAAAAATTAGCTGGGCATGATGGCGGGTGCTTATAATCCCAGCTACTTGGGAGGCTGAGGCAAGAGAATTGCTTGAACCTGGGAGGCAGAGGTTGCAGTAAGCCGAGATCTTGCCACTGCACTCTAGCCTGGGCGACAGAGCGAGACTCCATCTCAAAAAAAAAAAAAAAAAAAAAAAAAAAAAAAAAAAAAAAAACAGAAAAAGAAGAAGAAAGAAATACTAAAGAGACATGGCCACTAAATACAATGTATAAATCTAGACTGGATTCTGGATTTAAAAGAAAGAAAGATAAAAAGCTTTCTTACATTATTAGGACAATTGAAAAACTTGAATACAGATTATGTTGGATAATAGTATTCTATCAATGTAAATCTCTTAATGGTGATCATTTTAATATAGTTGCATAGAAGACTGTCCTTGGGTCTCAGGAGATAGTTGTTTAAATATTTCTGGGGAAAATGTGTAATATGAATATATTATCCATCATTTTAAAGCAATAAATAAGTTATGTAGAGTAAAAAGTGTTAATTCATTCACTGTGACTTCCACAATGCTATAGTGAGTGCCTATTATGTGCCAAGTACTGCTGTAGGCACTGAGGATACAATTGGGAAACAAACATACCAGATGTCTGCCTCATCAACAAGGCATTATTCTGGCGAGGAGGAAGAAGTACCTAGCTAGAGTGAGTCATGTGGCAGGCTACCCAGATTCCCCCTTCAGGACCAACGTACTTACTCCCTCTGATTTCTGGCTTACATCTCCATCCTTCTCTAGGAATTACTCTTGGCTTCAAGGGACTGCCTGGCCCAAAGTTACCTCTTCCTTCCTCACTGGAGACAGCCCCCATCCAGTGACCCGTCTATATGGAGCTACAGAAGCCCAAGTCACCATCCCAGTTTGGGATGACTCTGAAGAGCCTTCCCAGCTCCAGGTTCCATGTGGCTTCGATTGCAACACAACAGTTCGGCTTCTCCCTTGCCCAATTCCACTTCCCTCACTCCCTTATGGGTGTTTCTCAGAACGTGCCCCATAAACCTTCTGCATTCACATCTCCCTCTTAGAGTTTGTTTCCTGGGGAACTTGACCTAAGATGTTAACGAAATTACTGTGCAACACGGTGAGCATTAAAATACAAATATGGGATGCAAGAGGGCCAGGTGGATGCAGTCTGGATAATCTCAGGTGAAGAAACTCTGGGCACAATCTGGTGACAAGAAACCACATGCCCGGAAACAACACAAAAACTATTTTTGCTCCAATTATAATCTAATCTTATGCCTCTTTCCAGCCTCTACAAAGTATTTAGATTGAATTTTTTTTTGGGCACAGGGTCTTTATTGCCTTGGCTGGGTGCATTGGCATGGTCACAGCTCATCGCAGCATTGAGCTCCTGGGCTCCGGTAATTCTCCCACCTCAGTCTCCCGAGTAGCTGGGACTACAGGTGTATGCCATCATGCCAGGCTAATTTTTCATTTTGTGTAGGGATGATGCATGTCTTCTTATGGTGCCCAGATGGGTCTTGAATTCCTGGACTCCAGCAATGCTCCCACCCCGGCCTCCAAATGTGTGAACCACTGTGCCCAGCCCAGATGGAAAACTCTTCACTAAATTCATTGGTCTGTCTTTAGACTTCACTTTTAGAATTTTTTTTGCTTAGTTGGAAAGGGAAAGCCAGAGGCAAATGCCCAGATTCCAGCTTAAGTGGGGAAAAAAGGCAAGCTATTTCCTGCTCATCCTCCCTCCCCCAACCTCTCCTCCTCCTTCTCTTACTATTTTTTAACTAAGAGGACAAAGCAGGCCAGCCTCGGAAAGAGGTTATTGATAATGGCTCTGGGAAAAGACCACCCACCTATCCTCATTCCATTTATGACTTTACATCTGAAAAAAGGCAATTATATGAGAGCTGGAACATGGCTAGTGCTGAGTTCTGGCGACTCTCACTCTCTCCATCTCCATAATGACCACACCTGAGTCACTAGAGAGAAATTGGAGAGGCACTTGTAGGGAAAGACATTGCTCTAGTTGTATTAGGTTATTATGCCTCATACAGTTATGGGCAGAAGAAAACAATGGGGCTAAGAATTGTGTGGTAGTTCGATCCTCCATGTAACAGTCTTGCTAGGTTCACTGCCTCTTGATAATAGCCTATTCACTCAACTTGGTGGAAGGAAGCTGCTAGATTTGCTGTCTCATCTTGATTTCCAACCCCTGGTGCACTCTCCTTCAGCATTGATGTGGCAATTGTTTTAGACATCCGCAACTGCCTTTTCTTTTCTTTCTTTCTTTTTTCTTTTTGGACAGGGTCTTGATCTCTTGACTAGGCCGGAGTGCAGTGGTACAATCACAGCTCACCGCAGACTTGACCCCTCAGGTTCAAGCAATTTCCCACCTTAGCCTCCTGAGTAGCTAGGATTACAGGCACAAGACACTAGGCTAATTTTTGTTTCTTTTTTTTGTAGAGATGGGTGTCTCACTATGTTGACCAGGTTGATCTTGAAGTCTTGGGCTCAAGCGATCTACCTGCTTTGGCCTCCCAAGTAGCTGGGACTATAAGCATGCATCACCAAACCCAGCTAACATTTTTTATTTTTAATTTTAGTAGAGTTGGAATCTCGCTATGTTGCCCAGGCTGGTCTCAAATTCCTGGGCTCAAGTGACCTTCCCTCCTTGGCCTCCCAAAGTGCTGGGATTACAGAAATGAGCCACTGGGCCCGACCTGCCTTTTTGATACATACCTGAAGAAAAGGACAAAGGCATTTTAATTCAGTGCATTTAGAAAAAATTAAGGCCTCCCCAAAGGCAAAATTATTATCTATCACCTAAGGTGGGCAATTGGGCTAGGATTTTCTATTAGACGAGGGTGATAACTTGGGAACAAGAGCATTACCTGGAAGCCAGGCCTGGTTTTATCAGCAACAGATTCAAATTTCCTGGGCAGCACATTTGAGTACTCCTTGAGTCCATTTTCTTTTCTGTAGCATGAGCAAAGAGTCCCTGAACTTTCTGATCTCAAGATGATATGAGATTAAATGAGATCGTTTTGGAAAGAATAGTCCCACAGAAAACACAGGGCACACTGCGTCTCACTGTAGTGTCAGGCAGCAGCGCCCCTGCCTTAGATCCATGGGAGGAGACCTGAGTTCCTGCCATCCTTCTCAAGGGTGGCATCCAGGTTGGTTCAGCTCCTTCTATCAGGGCAGCTTAATAGTTGTCCTGGCTGTTTTCATTTGAGCAGGATAGGAAAATAATGTAGTGGGATTGTCCAAAAATCTAGATATGACTACAGTTCTCCTTAATGGGCTTTTTTTTTTTTTGATACAGGGTCTCGCTCTGTTGCCCAGGCTGGAGTGCAGAGTCACAATCACAACCCACTGCAGCCTTGACCTCTGAGGCTCAAGCGATCCTCCCATCTCAGCCTCCTGAGTAGCTGGGACCACAGGTGTGTGCCACCATGCCTGCCTAATTTTTTAACTTTTTTGTAGAGATGGGGTCTCCCCTATTTTACCCAGGCTGGTCTCAAACTCCTGGGTTTATTTAGTATTTTTAAAAGATATTTAGAGTCGCAAGAGAGAGTTATCTTTTTTATAGACCAGTCTTCTTGCAGGATAAGGGACATGAGAAAAATCCCACTCTTACACAACTTCTGATCACAACTTTCATGTGGGACCTGGAGATTTCTGTCTTATTTTACTGTTATGAAGACAAGGTAAGAATATATGTAAAGTGCTCATAGCAGTGCTCATAGCAGTGCCTGACCAGGGAGTACTCCATGAGGGGTACTCCATGAGCTCTATGAGAAGCAGATTCATATGAAATAGGCCCACCCCTAACATTGTGGCCTGAGGCAAGACTCCATCTGGAAGCCCACTTACCTCTGAATAATTAAAGTTCTGAACCAGAAAACAAATTGTTCATTAAATATGTCCTATTCTTCTACTTTAACACATAGATCTGTATAACGACCTAGAAGGCCCAGTTTATAATGAGAATTATTGGACCCCTTAGAGTTGCGTGTCAGAACATGGGGCATGGCCAGGCGTGGTGGCTCACTCCCATAATCCCAGCACTTTGAGAGGCCAAGATCACTTGAGGCCAGGACTTCACGACCAACCTGGCCAACGCGGTGAAACCCTGTCTCTGCTAGAAATACAAAAATTAGCTGGACATGGTGGCACACACCTGTAATTACAGCTACTCGGAAGGCTGAGGCATGAGAACCACTTGAGCCAGTTAGGCAGAAGTTGCAGAGAGCTAAGACTGCATCACTGCACTCCAGACTGGGTGTCAGCAAGACTCTGTCTCAAAAAAAAAGAACATGGGTTGTGGGGAGAGCTGGCTTTTGGCTCCTTATGCCCCAGCCTGCAGCCTTTTCCCTTCCCTTTTCACTTCTGGCTCTGACCTGCCTGTGAGGGCAGTGTAGCCACACATTGGAGCTCCATCCTACTCCCTGCAGTCACCCCTGGGCTGCCTCTTGGTTCCAGCAGTGCACAGCTGGGGTGGGTGCAGTGGCACTCTCAGGGGATGGGCTTAAGAAAGGAGGCTGTGGAGGCCCTAGAAGCAGGTTTGGGGCTATTTTCATAGAGAATACCGAGAGCAGGGGTACCTGGCATGGGATTCAGCTGGTCATGGCTTCTTGGTCCATGGGAGCCAGATGGGAAACCAGAGTGTGGGATCCCCTGGAGTGTGGGGAAAAGGATGGGAACCCCTCCTTGACTGGGTCTACGAGCTATACCGGCTGATGTTTTAGAGCATTTTCATTGTAGGAGCTAGACTGCCTGGGATTACATCCTGGTTTCTGCACTTTATGGAGTGGTGAAACCAGAATTTAACTGGGTAATTTACCTAAAACCTCTGTGCCAAAATTTCCTCGTCTATAAAATAGGGGTGATGGTAGGAGTACTTACCCAACAGGGTTGTTATGAGGATTAAATGAGTGAATATATGTAAAAGCACTTTGAAATTTGCTTTGCATACAGAGCGTGCTATAGGTATTAATGTCCACAGCTGCTTCTTTTAAAAAAATGATTTTTGACCTAGTCTAAGCATAATAGTGAATGTCTCATTCCTGCTTCTGCTTGCAGAAAGGAAGACAGGAAGGAAACAGTGATTTCATACCATGGTTCTAAAATTGCCTTCTAAGGTAGGAATTTAGTTAGTTTTTTTTTTTTCTTTTTCCTTTTCAACGTTTGGAAAGAGACTACACTGCCCAAAAGGTATTCTGGTGTATCTAAATAGAAAACCCCATAGAGAGGGGTGAGAGCACTTGTATGTATGGTGGCAGGAAGTAGATGGTGCAGTATTTTCTCAAGATCATTAGGCACACAAGAGGAACCCATCTGTTTGGGACACATCAAAGTTTTGTCCAGTTTGAAGGCAGAGAATGACATGGAATGATTTTTTGTTGAACTATGGTTTTTAAAAAATCACAAAATGTAAAATTTACCATGTTACCATTTTTAAGTGTATAGTGTATTTACATTGTTGTACAACCAATCTCCAGGACTTTTTCCTCTTGTAAAACTGAAACTGTGTACCTATTAAACTTTATACAACTCCCCTGCCTTACTTAGTCCATTTGTGTTGCTATAAGGGAATACCTGAGACTGGGTAATTTATAAAGAAAAGAGCTTTATTTGGTTCATGATTCTGTCGGCTGTATAAGAAGTATGGCACTGGCATCTGCTCAGCTTTTGGTGAGGGCTTCAGGGAGCTTCCACTCATGATGGAAGGTGAAGGGGAGCAGGTATCACTGGACAAGAGAGAAGTAAAAAGAGAGGAAAATTTGCCAGGCTCATTTCAACATCAGTTCTCAAGAAAACTAATTGAGAAAGAACTCACAAATTATCACAAGGACAGCACCAAGCCATTCATGAGGGATCCACTCCCATGACCCAAACACTCCCTGCAGACCCCACCTCCCACATTGGGCATCAAATGTCAACATGAGGTTTGGAAGGGATAAACATCCAAACCACATCATCTCCCTTCCCTGCTCTCTCCAGCTACAGGCAACTACCATTCGACTTTCTGTGTTTGTGAATTGAAGCACTTTAGATACCTTGTATAAGTGGAATCATACGGTATTTGTTCTTCCATGACTGGCTTATTTCATTTAGCATAATGTCTTCAAGGTTTATCCATGTTGTAGCATATGACATGAAATGATTTTGCAAGTGTCTTTCCAGCTTGGGGTGGGAACTTGAAATCTCTAGATAATGAAGTGAAAGAGATAGAAATAGACAACTCAGCATCAGAACCCAGCGTCTGAGATGGATCCAAAGAGTTTGCTTTCCTCTTGGAGGCAGAGCCCCTCACCTTAATGGCCATGTGCCTGTGATCTGATGACAACTGCATTGTTAGACAATGAATCATTTTTTAATGGTTTCTCAGATTTATCTGGGCAAGTTGGCAAGGAAAATGTAGAACTACAGACACTTTTAAATTAAAAAATTATTTTATTTTATTTTGTAGGGATGGGGTGTTGTTATATTGTCCAGCCTGGTCTCAAACTCCTAGCCTCAAGTGATCCTCTCACCTCAGCCTCCCAAAGTATTGGAATTATATGCATCAGCCACTACACCCAGGCAGAACTATAGGCTATAAATTTGATGTAAATATAAAAATAGTTCTACAGACATTTAAATTATTCTCAATCTCCTATTAGGCTAGAGAAGGCTGTTGTTAAATTCAGAAAATTTCAAATGAATATTGAGTCCCACGGCAGTACTTGAAATAATCATAAACTTTCAAATCATAATTTGCTTGAAATGTTTCGGTCAATCCCTCTTACTGAAAGTTTTCCTTGATCCCTGCCTTCACAGAGATCTGTCCTCAGATGCTTTGTCTTAGTAAACTTTTAATTAGCGTGTCTGTAGTTTTCCTAGATGGACTGAAAGGGCAGGAAGCATATATTATACTTCTTTTGTCTTTCTGCATGCTTTTTGTTGAATGAATGAATGAATAATGAATTCAAATTGTGAAATGCCTTAATATTACAGTTGTGATAATACTGCTCTGCTAATAGAATAGAAATGCTCCGTTTTGATGATGTGAAATTTTCCTTGAGGTCATTGTTCATAACCTTACTAATAAATGTTAGAATCCCAGAAAGCTTACTTAAGAGGGACCTATGGAAGATAATGGAAAATGCCGTAATTCAAGAAGAATGAAATAGAAACATAAATCTTATTTATTTATTTATTTAGACGGAGTCTTGCTCTGTCTCCCAGGCTGGAGTGCAGTGGCACGAGCTTGGCTCACTGCAAGCTCCGCCTCCCGGGTTCACGCCATTCTCCTGCCTCAACCTCCCGAGTAGGTGGGACAACAGGCACCCGCCACCACGCCTGGCTAATTTTTTTTTTTTTTTTTTTTTTTTTAGTAGAGACAGGGTTTCACCATGTTAGCCAGGATGGTCTCCATCTCCTGACCTCGTGATCCACCTGCCTCGGTCTCCCAAAGTGCTGGGATTACAAGTATGAGCCACTGCACCCGGCCAAATCTCATTTATTTTTATAATAATCTGTTCATCCATATGTCTTCTCACAGCATCATTTACTTAACCAATATTTACATAGCACCTATTATTATGCCATTGTGCCCTAGCGTATAATAGGGTTGCAGAGATTAATGGGACATTAACTTTTAAAGTCTACAATCTCAGCCCTCTAGGAGATCAGAGATGATAAAAATTGATATGATACAATGAACATAAAAATACAGGTAGCATAAGAAAGGTATAAATATTTTCTCTAAGTGCAGAGGAAGAAAAGTTGACTCCCAAGAGTGGGTATTGGGGTAGGGGGATCAGAAAAGCTTTATGAAAGAGCTGGCGTGAGTTAGAATGGCTATTACTAAAAAGTGAGGAAACAACAGATGCTGGCGAGGCTGTGGAGAAACTGGAACGCTTTTACACTGTTAGTGGGAGTGTAAATTCGTTCAACCACTGTTGAAGACTTCCTCAAGGATCTAGAACCAGAAATACCATTTGACCCAGCAATCCCATTACTGGGTATATACCCAAAAGATTATAGATCATTCTACTATAAAGACACATGCACACATATGTTTACTGCAGCACTATTTACAATAGCAAAGACTTGGAACCAACCAAATGCCTATCAATGATAGACTGGATAAAGAAAATGTGGCACATATACACCATGGAATACTATGCAGCCATAAACAAGAATGAGTTCATGTCCTTTGCAGGGACATGGATGAAGCTGGAAGGCATCATTTTCAGCAAACTAACACAGGAACAGAAAACCAAACACTGCATATTCTCACTCATAAGTAGGAGTTGAACAATGAGAACACATGGATACAGGGTGGGGAACATTAAACACTGGGGCCTGTTGGGGGGTTGGGGCAAGGGGNCTACTATAAAGACACATGCACACATATGTTTACTGCAGCACTATTTACAATAGCAAAGACTTGGAACCAACCAAATGCCTATCAATGATAGACTGGATAAAGAAAATGTGGCACATATACACCATGGAATACTATGCAGCCATAAACAAGAATGAGTTCATGTCCTTTGCAGGGACATGGATGAAGCTGGAAGGCATCATTTTCAGCAAACTAACACAGGAACAGAAAACCAAACACTGCATATTCTCACTCATAAGTAGGAGTTGAACAATGAGAACACATGGATACAGGGTGGGGAACATTAAACACTGGGGCCTGTTGGGGGGTTGGGGGCAAGGGGAGGGAGAGCATTAGGACAAATACCTAATGCATGCAGGGCTTAAAACCTAGATGACGGGTTGATAGGTGCAGCAAACCACCATGGTACATGTATACCTGTGTAACAAACCTGCACATTCTCCACAGATATCCCAAAACTTAAAAAGAAAAGAAAAGAAAGAACTGGCATGGAAGAGGCCTTCTAGGCTAACACGTGGGTGAGCAGTGCGTGGTAAGGGCTCCAGCCAAGGGAACATAGTTCTTTAACAAAGCTCTGGCCAAAGCCCATGGGCTGAGACTGGAGTATGTAGGTTCCCTGTTCCCTGAAGAAAACCTGAACATTGTGAAGACACAAAGGGGCAGTAAATGCCATTATGTGAGCAAAACTATACATGCCCTCTGCAATGACATTTTGAAGGTGTCTTAAGAGGTCAGAAATATTGTGAATAACAAGAACAACAACAACAAAAAAAACCCAAACACAAAACAGTAAGAGATCTTTATAAGTCTAGCGCATTTTCCAATCTAGAGAATATGAATGGCCCCAGGGATAGTCCCTGGGTTTATCATTCAGCACATCCTTACCAAGGGCCTCCAGCTGGGCAGGCACCATTGTAGAGGCTGCCCTACCGAGAGCAGGCACAGAGACCACCACAGCCACACTGCCACCACCCCAGCACGGTAAGGACAATCGACTTCACGAGGCTCACTTTTGGCTTCTAGGATAGAGTTGGGGTCTTGGCAGAGAAGACAGACAGGTGGTCAAGACAGAGAAGAATGTGGGGGCATAGAGAAGAGAAATAGAGAAAAGAATAGAGAAGGGAAAGGACTTCCAGACATTCATCCATGTCAGACTTACTCAGTTTGTCGAAAAGTAAACCACCAAGAAAAGGTCAGGAATCTTTAGCAGAGGGCTCGGGAGGCTACATAGGTTTGTGATTGGTAAGATGGCTTATTTTTTAAAACTGACACCTGAATCCTTTCCCAGATGTTGCAGGTAGATGGAGGAGACTCCATGTGAAAAGCACCAAGAGAGGATTCAGAGGACAGTGGATGTCTGTGCAGAGTCTTGAAGAATGAGTTGAGGGCACGGGCTCATTCCAGGCAGCAAAGCTTCACAGCATGAGCAGCAATTGTGATTTAGTGATATGGTTCACAAATTCTCTGCAACAAATAACCTCATGCGGGAAAAACCCTCATCTCCCAGCAATAACCAACCTTTGCAACTGAAGGGCAGTGCAGAGCTGAGCTGTAATAGCACTATTTCATAATTCTTCCCCTTACTAGTAGGTAACATTTATTTATCACTCCCTCTCTCTTCAAATATTGTAGTCTCTCTCTTCCTGCCTGCAAATCTACAACTCTCCCTCCAAGGGGAGAATTGTGCTGTGGGATGGAGGAAAGAACTTCGGTTTTAAAATCAGGCTGAAGTGTGTTTGTTGCTGGCCTTGCCTCCTATTTGCTTGTAATCTTTTCCCCACTTCAAGATGGAGTCTTGCTCTGTCGCCCAGGCTGGAGTACTATGGCACGATCTCGGCTCACCACAACCTCCACCTCCCAAGTTCAAGCAATTATCTTGCCCCAGCCTCCCAAGTATCTGGGATTACAGGCTTGCGCCACCACGTCTGGCTAATTTTTGTATTTTCAGTAGAGATGGGGTTTCATCTTGTTGGCCAGGCTGGTCTCAAACTCCTGACCTTGTGATCTGCCCACTTCGACCTCCCAAAGTGCTTGGATTATAGACGTGAGCCATGGTGCCTGGCCTTCGCTTGTTATCTTAAGCAAGCTATTTCACTTCTGTGGGTCTCCGTTTTCTTTACCTGTAAATTGGGACTAACACAACTCCTTGGATTGCTGTAATAATAAAATGAGGTGGTGCGTGAAAACAAAACAAAACAAAAAAACCCAGCTCTTGAAAAAGGCATGCAATACATGTTAGTTTCTGAAGAGGATCAGGATATGCCACCCCCAAATATGCCACTTTTGGAGGGTTATTTTGAGCCAAAGGCAATTGAGAATCAACAGATGCACAAGAGTTTCCTGCCCTTCTCTTATCCATCTAAGAGCAGGGCATAAATTTATCTTTGAGAAGGTGGCATAAATTTCCCTAATGGTGGTGTCCCCTTCTCCTGGCACCAGGAAGAGGAGAGTGACTCTTATCACAGAGATGGAGAGTCGGCACTGAGAGAAGTCTGCATACAAAAACTTTACTAAAATAACTCTCATCTTCCATTAGTTCTCCCACATATTCTTAGTCACTTACTCATGATTTCACATCCCTTGAAACTCAAACTTCCTTTTCTTTGTTTAAAATGGTATATAAGCCCCAGAATCTAACCACTCTTTCCCTCCCTCCCTCCTTCCTCTCTTTCTCTTTCCCTCCCTCCCTTCCTCCCTTCCTTCCTTCCTTCCTTCCTTCCTTCCTTCCTTCCTTCCTTCCATTCTTTCCTTTCTTCTCTCTCTCTCTCTTCTTTCTTTCTGGACTTGAACTCCTGGGTTCAAGAGGTCCTTCCACTTCAGCCTACAGAGTAGCTGGGACTACAGGCACAAGCCATAGTGCCTGGCTTCTAACTACTTTCAGCTTTGTTTCTTTTCTAGTAACTCCCATACATGTAAATATTAGTAAACATTGCGTGCCTTTTCTCCTGTTAACCTGTTGTTCAATTTGCAGGCCTCTAGTTACTGAACATAAGGGTAGAGGAAAAGTTTTTTCTCCCTGATGTTTCCATCCCTCCCACATTCCTGAAAAGAAATAAAAAGCAACCTGGGGCAAAAGGGAGCTATCTTTTGCCAGTCTATTACATAGAGATGCATCGCAGTTACAGGTATTCTCCAGTCTCTTGGGGCTGGGGATGTTTCCTGATTGTGAAGGAAAGTTAAAAAAAAAAAAAAAAAAAAAAAAGCAAACAAAAACCCTGGAGCTCCTTAGAATAAGTTACACACAGAGGAAATACAGAGGAAATACAGACGTGCCCCACTTTGAGCAGTCCTACTAATGCAAGACTGAAATTTGCCAGAAGCCAATTAACCAGCCATTAGTTTATCTTTTAAGCATTTCTTCACTTTTCTAAAAAGGATTAACAAGAATAGAAAGCCAACTCTTTGTCAGTATTTATACGTAGGTACTGAAGTTGAATGGTGACAGACACTTGAGGCTGAAGTAGAATTAAACTTTAATTAGAAATGAAGATGAAACAGCTCTGAAGTGATCAGTTGTCATTGGACTCCCAATCTGAAGTGTGAAAAATGCCATTCTATTTACAGACATTGATTCTGCTTGCCTGCCTCCAACCTTACACACTCCTGCCGATCCCTCTTCCTCCCATGCCACCCTCTTCCTCTCCAGCTGAAAAATCCTCTTTTCCGATGGGATATACTCCCCTCTCTCATCGCAGTTAATCTAACAATATGGCAAATTACCAGTTTCCCAATTTAGCTCACACCACTCCTGCCAAAAACCTTCCTTCCTTTTCTCCATTTATCTACCATCAAAATCCTGGGTTCAACTTGCTCTTCCAGCCTCTGAATGGTATTTCCAGCAGGTGGCACCCCAAGTGAGCTCCTCACTCAAATCCTTTAGTGATTTCTTTCATGTTTGGGTTTGTACCTGATTTCCCCAACTAAATAATCAATTTCTAAAATTCGGACATTGTGTCTATTACGGGCATGCACTTGCATCTACAGTGACTTGCACATTGTGTGTATAAAAGTAGATTGTTGGCCAGGAGCAGAGGTTTATGCCTGTTATCCCAGCATTTTGGGAGGCCAAGGTGGGAAGATTGCTTGAGGCCAGGAGTTTGAGACCAGCCCTGGCAACATAGTGAGACCCTGTCTCTACAAAAACTAGAAAAATTAACTGGGTGTGGCGGTGCACACCTGTAGTCCAGGTTCTTGGAAGGATTGCTTGAGCCTGGGAAGTTGAGGCTGCAGTGAGCTATGGTAACACCACTGCACTCCAGCCTGGTTGACACAGCTGAGACCATGTTTCAGAGGAAAAAAAAAAAAAAAACACTTTATCATTGATAATAAAAAGTAGATTTATATGCAACTTTATAAGGATTTCGTCTATTGTAAAAATAAAGGCTCATATGCACTGACATTTAATTCACCTGAAAACAGAAGAGAAAGGCCAGGATAAGAATATAATTGTGATGAAAATGTGAAGCTAATCAGTGAGCAGGGGTTTTCTGAGGCTCTATTGCTACCATGTGCTTGTCAGTATTCTTTACCAGTAGCATCATATGTAGTGACCTCATAGCAACACTGCTTTAAATATAATCTTTCTCTGCAAAGGCTATACTTCCAGCCAATGTGCTTGGCAAGATGTTTGCTGCCTGCTTTGCTGGCTGACCTAGGAATGAATTCTCTCTCTAACCTGAGTACCCTTTATTCCGTATCTTAGATTTTGGCTGACAGCAGCATTGTCTTTCTTGTCATCCTGAGAGGGGTGGAGAGAATTACATTTTTCTCTCTTTTGCAGGAAGAGTTGTTTCGTGTTTGGCATACCTGCTGAAAAATTTTGGCTTATTATTATCCCCTCTGCTTGCCACCCCCTCCTTTTCTAGTTTAGATATTTTTTAATCCCCACAAGCTCAGCATTAAACCCAATATCCTGACAGCAGTAGGTCAGAGCTATAGCTGCTTTAAACGGGCAACCATGGCACAATCTCATATGTACAGAACTAAGGTACACATGGGAAACTCAGAATAATACAAAATAAAGGCAAATAAGTCCTACGTTCTCTGAAACAGACTCTGAAGTAAGAAAGGGGAAACGAGATTCATGACAGCCTAGGCAATAGGAAACAATTCAAAAAGGAGTGGACGTAAGAACCTATTCTGAAGATAGACTGGGAAAACCGTGAAAAAACATATGCACTGCAGCGCTATTTGCAATTCTAAAGCCTAGCATCGCACAACACAAATAGGGGATTGGTTGGATAATCTGTGGCTCATCCACAGAACGGAATACTAAGCAACTCTTGAAAAGAATGCAGACCAGCTCTACATTTTGCTTGGAAATGATTTCCAGTAAATATTATTAACTGAAAACTACAAGTCTCAGAAGAGCGAACATAAGGTACTCTTTTGTCTAAGAAAGGGTGGATAATGGAAGTATTTATATATTTGTTTATATTTAAAGTAAAAAGCAGGAAAAGGACAACCTTGCAAGTAAAAAATTGGTTACCTTGGGGGATGGAGGAGGCAGGAATGTAAGCTGGACTTGTCCGACTGCACCTGTATTTGTTAACTATTGCCACAAAATAGATTAGTCAAAAAATTTAGTGGCTTACAATAACAATAGAAGCATCTCACATAAATTTTGAGGGTCAGGACTCCAGGAGCTGCTTAGCTGAGTGGTTCTGTCTCAGGGCATTTCATGAGATTGTGGGCAAGACATTGGTCTGAGTCTCAGTCATCTAAAGGTTTGACCGGGGCTAAAGAACCCACTTGCATAATGGGTCACTCACCCGAGTTGCTTCCTTGTTGACAGGAGGCCTTAGTTCCTTACCACATGGACCTCTCTCCCCACAGAGCTGCTTGAGCATCCTCATGAAATGGCAGCTGGCTGCTTCTATAACAAGGTATCCTAAAAAAGCAGGGAAAGCTGAAATGCCTTTTATGACCTAGTCTTGGAAGTCACATACTGTCACTTGCATCTTATTTGTTAGAAGCAAGATAGTGAACGTGGGGTGGCTGTAATCCCAGCACTCTGGGAGGCTGAGGCAGGAGGATTGCATGAGCCCAGGAGTTCAAGACCAGCTTCGGGCAACATGGCAAGACCTTGTCTCTATTTAAAAAATAAAACAAAACCAAAAAGATACTGAGTCCACACTCAAAGGGAGTGGAATCAGGCTTCGCCTTTTTAAGGGTGTGTTAAATAATTTGTGGACATATTTTATATCCCTATAAAACTTAATTTTATATATTTGAGTTTGGAACCATACTAATGATATATATAATTATAAAAGCAAGTTAAATAAAATTGAACAAGAAACTGCAGTCCCTACACAGTGAAAACAAAACAAAAGCAATAAACCTAAGCATATTTCAGGTTGATTGTTTAAATATAGAGAAAGAAATAAGTTCAATGACTTTATTTTCATTTATTATGGTAAGAATTCTTAACATGAGATCTGCATGCTGAACACATTTTTAATGTGTAACACAGCATTGCTGACTGTATGTACAATGCTGGACAGCCGCTCTCTGGAGTTTATTCATCTTGCTTGACCGAAACTTTGTGCCAGTTGATTGTAACTCCCCATTTTCCCCTTTCCTCAGCCTCCAGTGGCCACCATTCCACTCTTGGATTCTATGAATTTCACTGTTGTAGATACTTAATGTAAGTGGAATCATGCAGTACGTGTCCTTCTGTGACCAGCTGATTTCATTCAGCATAATGCTCTCAAGGATCATTAGTGTTGTCACCCATTGCAGGATTTCCTTCTGTGTATATGTGTGTGTATGTGTTTTTTTTTTTTTTTTTTTTTAGATGGAGTCTCCCTCTGTTGCCCAGGCTGGAGTGCAGTGGGGCGATCTCTGCTCACTGAATCCTCCGCCTCCTGGGTTCAAGCAATTCTCGTGCCTCAGCCTCCCGAGTAGCTGAGACTACAGGCGTGCACCACCACATCCAGCTACTTTTTGCATTTTTATTAGATCCGGGGTTTCACCATGTTGCCCAGGCCTCCCAAAGTGCTGGGATTACAGGCGGGAGACACTGCACCCGGCCCTGGATTTCCTTCTTTTCTTAAGATCGAATATTATTCCATTGCATGTATAGACCACATTTTGGTTTCCCATTCATCTGTCAATGGATATTTAGGTTGTTTCTGCATCTTGGCTATTGTGAATAGTGTTGCAATCAACATGGAAGTGCTAATATCTCTTCAAGATCCTGATTTCAATTTTTTTGAGAAATATCCAGAAGTGAGATTGCTGGATGATATGGTAGTTCTATTTTTAATTGTTTGAGAAAGCTCCACACTGTTTTCCATAGAGACTGCACCATTTTGCACTCCCTAAATTCCCACAAGCACTATGCAAGGGTTCTGATTTCTACACATCCTGCCAACACTTGTTTTTTTTTTTTTTAATGGTAGCTATCTTGACAGGAGTGAGGTGAATTTTAATTGCTTTTAAAACAGAGGAATTGGACTGTACAATCTTAGAGGAATATATCCAAAGGATAAATAGGATTGTAAATAAATCTTAAACTGTTCTCAGTAATAATAATATCACTACTACTACTATTATTATTATGAAACTATTAAGTATATTGTCTTAGTCCATTTTGAGTTGCTGTAAAGGAATACCTGAGGCTGGGTAATTTATGAAGAAAAAAGGTTAATTTGGCTCACGATTCTGATGGTTGAAAATTTCATGACTTGGCAGCTGCATGCAGTGAGGGCCTCAGGCTGCTACCAGTCATGGCAGAAGGTGAAGGGGAGTTGGCCTGGCCTCAGGCTGCTTCCAGTCATGGCAGAAGGTGAAGGGGAGTTGGCGTGTGCAGAGATCACACGCAAGGCAGGAAGCAAGGGGTGGGGGAGGTACCAGGCTCTTTTTATTTATTTTTATTTTTTATTTTTTTTTTGAGACAGAATCTCATTCTGTCTCCCAGACTGGAGTGCAGTGGCACGATCTCAGCTCACTGCAACCTCTGTCTCCTGGGTTCAAGCGATTCTCCTGCCTCAGCCTCCTGAGTAGCTGAGATTACAGGTGCATGCCACCAAACCATGCTAATTTTTGTGTTTTTAGTGGAGGCGAGGTTTCACCACGTTGGCCAGGCTGATCTCGAACTCCTGACCTCAGGTGATCTGCCTGCCTCAGCCTCCCAAAGTGCTGGGATTACAGGCGTGAGCCCCGGCACCCAGCAAGGCTTTTCTTTTTTCTTTTTAAAAAATCAGCTCTCAGTAGAACTAATAGAGAGAGAACTCACTCATCCCTGAGGGAAGGCATTAATCTATTCATGAGGGCCCCACCTCCGTGACCCACACAACTCCCACCAGGCCCCACCTCCAACATTCCCACATTGGAATCAAATTTCAACATGAGATTTGGTGGGGACAAACGAACTATATCAAAACCATAGCATATATATATGTTTCAGAATATACATATATTGTGTTCTATACAGTAATACTATATTAGTACTATAGTATACATATTATATATATATATTAATATATTGCTATATTGGCATTATTCTGAAACTACATATACACATATGTATACATACATACACACATATACATGTGTCTATGTATCTCAAATATATAATTATGGTAACATATTTAGGAACCACATCTTTCCGTAGAAGAGGAGAGATGTAAGTATAAAATTGAATGAGTCAAGTGGAAAATCCTGTAATCTTAAATTTGATTTAAAAAATTAATAAGAACTTGGCCGGGCGCGGTGGCTCAAGCCTGTAATCCCAGCACTTTGGGAGGCCGAGACAGGCGGATCACGAGCTCAGGAGATCGAGACCATCCTGGCGAACACGGTGAAACCCCGTCTCTACTAAAAAATACAAAAAAACTAGCTGGGCAAGGTGGTGGGCGCCTGTAGTCCCAGCTACTCGGGAGGCTGAGGCAGGAGAATGGTGTGAACCCGGAACGTGGAGCTTGCAGTGAGCTGAGATCCAGCCACTCCACTCCAGCCTGGGCGACAGAGCGAGACTCCGTCTCAAAAAAAAAAAAAAAAAAAAAAAAAAAATAATAATAATAATAATAATAAGAAGAAGAAGAAGAAGAAGAAGAAGAAGAAGAACTTAGGATGTATTTTCTTTAAAAATAAACATATTTCCTTGCTCTGCTCACTGAAAAGGCCTGCAAGCCATGACTAACCCCAAAATAATAACCTTATCTTCAGATTGTATTCTCTAAATATAATTTCTAACTCAAGAAAGCCATGCCTCCTTGGATAAATGATTATTTCAAGACTGAGACAGGAAACATTGAAGGGGGCCTGGAACATTCTATTGTACCAGAAGGCATCAAGCTATCAGAGACCATAAGCATTGCATCAGAAAGATCCAGGTGCCTACTTCAGTGTTCTCCCACTGGTCAAAGACAGGACAATTTGAACCTAATGGCAACAATAATGATAATAGTAATAACAACTGCAATGCCACACCAAATATATTAAAATCTGCAAGTTCATAATGCTAAAAAAAAGTGAAAATAAATAAAACTAAGTGAACACCTTTGTAAAATGCTAAGGAACCCACTCATTGTAGAAAACCGATAAAGGAGAAAACTGAAGGGAAATAAGTATTTATTTTGCTTTTCCTATTTCGACTGCAACTCAGAAATGTCAGCTAATTAATGCAGAAGGAATATTACAACTAGAATGTCACCATTTTGCAACCCCTAATAAAAAAACATCCAATTTGAGGCTAGAGCTTGAAGTCCACAGGGCAGGCAGCTGGAACGGGGGGATGGATGTAAACTGCGGAGAGCAAAACAAGCAGGAATTGACGAAGATGGACTGAGAGCTATGTCAGTTCTCTGACGCTGATGGTCTGCGTGTCCTGCAGAAGCCAGGGCTCTTTGAATTGGGCTGAGCACGCACACTAGCCCAAGCTGGGGAGAAGCTGAAAGCATATGCAGGGGAAGGTGAGGGAGCTGCAGGCCAGCTGTGCCTCGTGCCCACCAGAGGGGCCAGCAGATGCGCCCCACATGTGTGACCTACCAAATGGCTACTGCCTCATTTCCATCTTCCAAAGCTCCCAAGAATCTCCCTCATGGCTCGTCTTAGCCAGAAACGTATGGGAAAAGGGAACTCTGGGAAATACGGTCTGATCTAGGAGGTAGACATGTTTTAAAAAACCCACCATAGTCATGGATGGCTGCTAAAGCCATTAGGCAAGAGGCTGCAGGGAGTTCCACATGTAAAGGATTTCACTGGTATATTCTGAATCTACTGATGGAAGTCATGTCACACAAATAGAAATGCCTTGTGTCTTATATCTCTGCCTGTGAAGTGACAGGAAGTACTCAACTACTCTGCAAAATAGCCTCACCAAAAAATCAAACTTGAATGGGATCTAGCCTCAGGCTCCAGTTGCAGTTTATAGGAAATACAGGGGAAGGAGAAAAATATTAAAAAACAGCACAGGTATATAGTCAGCCCACTCTAAAATGTGATAGATTTTACAGAACCCTTAGCGTCAACTTCTTCAACAAATAAACTGCAAGAAAACAATAGAGATACAGATGACATAAATAAAAAGATATTAGAGGCCAGTTGCCATGGCTCACCCCTGTAATCCTAGCACTTTGGGATGCCGAGGCGAGCGGATCACTTGAGGCCAAGAGTTCAAGACTAGCCCTGCCAACATGGTGAAACCCTGTCTCTACTAAAAATACAAAAATTAGCCAGGCAGGGTGGTGCATGCCTATAGTTCCAGCTACTCAGGAGGCTGAGCTGTAAGAATCGCTTGAACCTGGGAGGCAGAGTTGCAGTGAGCTAAGATCCTACCACTGCACTCCAGCCTGGGCAACAAAGCGAGACTCTGTCTTTAAAAAAAAAAAAGATACTAGAAAGACATATCCAACAAAAACAATGGGTGAAACTTGTTTGACTCAATTCATATAAACCAACTTATTTATAAATATATAAATACACACAACAATATATAAATACAACATATATATATATGCAGTATATAGATATACACACATATGTGTGTATATATATGCATAGGTATATACACATATATAATGAATAAATAACAGTCATTAATGGCTTAACAACAGGGATACATTCTGAGAAATACGTGGTTAGGCAATTTCATCCTGTGTGAACGTCATTGTGTGTACTTACACAAACCTAGATCTCACAACCTCTGACACACCTAGGCTATATGATATATAGCTTGTTATTCCTGGGCTATAAACTTGTACAGCATGTTACTGTACTGAACACTGTATGCAACTGTAACATGGTGGTAAGCATTTGTATATCTAAATACAAATATGTATCTAAATTGTGTATCTGTTAATATTAATAAGCACAAAAAGTACAGTAAAAATAAGGTATAAAAGATTTTTAATAAGGAACACCTGTATAGCTCCGCCTGACTGGAGCTTGCAGAACTGGGAGTTGCTCTGGGTGAGTCAGTGAGCAGGTGATGAGTGAATGTGAAGGCCTGGGACATTACCACACACCACCATAGACTTGATGAGCGATGTGCACGTAGACTACACTAAATTTATGTTTAAAAACCACTTTTCTTGCTTTAATAATAAATTAAGCTTAGCTTACTGTAACTTTTTTTTTGAGACAGGATCTCACTCTGTCACCCACGCTGGCGTGCAGTGGCACAATCACGGTTCACTACAGTTTTGACCTCCCAGGCTCAAGCAATTCTTTCATCTCAGCCTCCCAAGTAGCCAGGACTACAGGTGCATACCACCATGCCCAGCTAACTTTTTTTTTTTTTTTGTAGAGATGGAGTCTCGCTGTGTTGCCCAGGCTGGTCTCGAACTTCGAGCCTCAAGTGATCCTCCCACTTCAGTCTCTCAAAGTGTTGGGATTACAGGTGTGAGCCACTGTGTCAGTCCATTACTGTAACATTTTCACTTTTTAATTTTTACTGTAATCTCAGCTACTTGGGAGGCTGAGGCAGGAGAATCACTTGAACCTGGGAGCCAGAGGTTGCCTCTTACCCCACGCTTCACCCTTCCCACATACAAATAATATATAGAAACATATATATATGTATATTATATAGAAATAAAATATATAATAAAGAAACAATACAATAAAATATAAATTTGTTTTTCTTTAGGCAGTGCAAAATGTTCAACTCTACTGCTTTTAAAATTAAGAAATGAGATTTTACAATCTTTTTTTTTTTTTCTTTTGAGATAGAGTTTCACTCTTGTTGCCCAGGCTGGAGCACAATGGGGTAATCTCAGCTCACTGCAACCTCTGCTCCCTAGGTTCAAGCGATTCTTCTACCTCAGCCTCCTGAGTAGCTGAGAGTACAGGCACCCACCAACACGCCCAGTTAATTTTTTTTGTATTTTTGGTAGAGAAGAGGTTTCATCATGTTGTCCAGGCTGGTCTAGAACTCTTGACCTCAGGTGATCCACCCACCTCAGTCTCCCAAAGTGCTGGGCTTACAGGAGTGAGTCACCATGTCCAGCAAGATTTTATAATCTTAATTAAAAAAAAGTATTAACCCAAAAACCATTTCAAATATGTATTTTAGTCAAGGAGGATAAGAGGAGCAGGAAAAATGAAGGCAGGGGAGAGAGGTGGAAAGGGAGAAGATGATCAGGGGAGATAGGAAGAAATATTTTGAGCAGAAGATTAGTGATGATAAACTATCCTTACTCTATTGCTGCTATTCACTTGCGCCCCAGGCTTCAAAATGGATTTTAGCCTATTATGTCTGTCCTTTGAAAATCTGGAGAAATGATTGTATTATTAGCCTTTAGGAACCTCGACTTTTAGTGTGAAGGAAGAAAGTGTACATGTACCACTGGCCAAGGGTAGAGCACACGCAGAGGCTTAAATGAGAACCAAGAAGAGCCAGGATTATCTTCTGCAAAACACAATGTTGACCAGAGTCAGTCTCCCACAGGACGCAATGCCCCGCGGGTGGCTTGACCACCGGCAAAGAAGCGCAGTGGCCAGAGTCCCCACACTCTTCATCTGGGGCCTGATATCATGAGGTATGACTCAGTGCTCACTAGAAAACCCATAATCTCATTGAGTCCCAAGGCTTCCTTGACCAAGAGCTGTGAATCACCAAATTCTAGAAGAGAAACAACCATTCCATTGCGTACCTGTTTTTCAGTCCTAATTCCTAAATTTTTAAAATAATGTCTTCTCTGTATTAAAACCACACACATGCAGTCAACCACTAGCCAAAATAATGGTGCAACTTTATCGATAGCACTTTTAGGAGCCATCAAATACTTAGACACAGTCTCACTATTCTCAGGAGTTTGATGCGACAAGATGCTTCTTCCTGTGTTTTAAAACACAGACTGACATGATGGAACTGAAAACAGATTTTTCAATGCCCAGAAGCGTCTATGCTTTATTACTTTCCTTCGGGTAGAAAAGGTGAGAAACAGTGACATACACCTTGCTTCATGGAATTATAATCCCTGGCAGTGATCAAGTACACCTTCCTCAAAATGTTCTTTTGAGGCTGGAAGGGAGGAGAGGTGATTCTCTTATTTGGCAAAATGGAGAACAAAGCAATCAAGTTGATAGTCAAATGTCCCAAAGTATGTTCATGATTATATTAAAATACTTTTACGCTTTAACTGTATTGATCTGCAGACCAGAACTCTTTCCATTCATCCAAAAGACACATATTGATTTATTAATTTTTAATGATTATTAGGAACTATTCTACCATCTGGGGGTGCAAAGATGGATATGAAAGACACAGCTCTTAGGAAAGGCAGAGAAGTAAGCAAAAGGTTCAAAGGCTCCTTCCGTGAGGGTTCTGTTCCAGTTCTCTCAGTCTCTGTATTAGTGGAAGGTAAGGATGGGGGGAACTGAAAGGCTGAAAACAGGGTTGAGAGCAGATGCCTGTTCTGGCTTGTGTAGCAGTCAGCATCGAGGGCAGCATGGGCCCTGGGGGATGTGGTTAGGGAAAGGCCATTTTCCTGATAGAATAACCTGCTTTTTTTGAGACAGGGTCTTGCTCTGTTGTCCAGGTTGGAGTGCAGTGGTACAGAGTTCACAGCAGCCTTGAACTCCTGAGCTCGAGTAATCTTTCCATCAGAGCTTCCCAAGTAGCTAGGTGTACAGGTGTGTGTGTGTGTGTGTGTGTATAGACAGAGTGTTGCTATGTTGCCCAGGCTGGTTTTGAACTCCTGGTCTCAAGGGGCCCTCCTGCCTTGGCATCCCTAAGTGATTTATAGGCATCCACTGGGATTACCCATTGGGGTTATCCACAGCTATGTGCCACTGTGCCCAGCCCTGAAGTCACCCCAGAATAGATGAGAATGAGCTGTCTACTGATGAAACTACCTTGAGAGGTAGTTATGAGTATAATCCTGGGGAGTGGAGAGCAGGAGAACTACAACCAAGGGAACCAAAGAACCTTGAGGCTAAAGCTCAAACCAGATGACCTGCATTGCAGCCTTTCTGAAATCATGCAAGGAGGCAGGAAGGGAGTGCGTGTCCATTCGTGTGTCCCAGCCCTGACCCAGGCAGAGGGTATCCTGAGCCCTTCCCTTACGGGAGCCCTTCATGTGACCAGCGTTCTGAGCCATCTCAGATGTGTTTCCTGTGCTGAAAATGAGCAGACATCTGTGATATAACCTTTTAACATGCTCCAGTACCCTCATCCAATGCACCTTGCTTTGATCCTATCCCACCAAGTCACTGAAGTTGGTTTCTCCTGTAGATTTTCATAGGAAAGAGGAGGTGCTGTCTCACAAATATGACCAACAACGACTCAGTAGTAATAAATCTGACTGTTAATCGACATGTTATCCTGGTTAATATATTTTCTTGTGAACCTGATAGGTATGCATCAGATAAGCAGGGAGGGAACTAGTAAAATCCAATTCTCAGGCCTGCAAAGCTAAAGACCAGAAATGGCGCTTTCCAAGGTCGTTGTAATTTTCTTGGCTACCCTAGTTCCATTATCTGGAACGCTGTCTAACATTTAGTTAGGTGCTCAATAAGTGTTACCATTATTACTACAAAAATATTCCTATTTGTTTGTTCATTTATTTTTATGGGCCGGGCATGGTGGCTCATGCCTGTAATCCTAGTGATGGCAGCAGTGGCCCGTCTGGAGCAGCCACTGTGAAGACGCCTACTGCAATGAGGGAGACACAGCCAGGACTGTGCACCCCATGGAGCCAGTGGAGCTGGGAACAGGTGGGAGGAAGCCCCGCCTCCTTCCGAGTTGGCAGGGTAGGAGCCCCACCCTCTGTGGCTGCAGACCTGGGGATTCCTGTGCTCTCAGGGACCTGGGAAGCCCCCCTTCCTCCGCAGGCTTAGAAGTGCCTGCTCTGGGTGACTGGTCTCTCCCTGCTTTCGGAGCCTGCTCTGGGGTGGAGCAAAGTTGTGGCTGAGCCCAGGTGCTGCTGTGACCTGTCTGGGTGTGTGCACACTCAGGGTGGCGCTGACACACCAGCCCCCAGCTGCCTCAGCCCCCTCCAGACGTTGGGCACTGATGAGCACAGGGGAGGCCAAGAAAGGGCCAAGGGCTCAGCACAGGCCTGCAGGCAGCCGTTGGTATCAACAGTCTGGGTGCTGTGGATGATTGTAGATGGCAGCAGGAGGCAGACAGGCTCCTGGGCAGAAAGGGTCAGGTCCCCAGTGAAGACCCACCCTCAAGCCCCAGATGGCCTGAAGCCTGGGGGTGGAAGTGTCAGGTCTGGGTGGAGTTCATGGCACAGACTGAGAACTTATGGTGCTTTTTCTGGCCTGCCCATGGCTGCTCATGGTCTAGTCAGCACGCACTTCCTCCCTTCTGAAGCCCATAAAAATCCCAGACTCAGCCAGACACACAGAGACATCGGTACTACCAGCTATAGGAAGGAGCTACCAACTTCGGTTCTCCTGGACTGGTCAGGATGACCTGCCTGTGGAAAGGAGCCACCCACTTCAGGTCTCCTGAGAGCTGTCCTGTCACTCGGTGAAACTCCTCTCCACCTTGCTCACCCTCTAGTTTTCTGTGTTTCTCATTTTTCCTGGATGCAGGACAAGAACTCAGGACGCTGCAGGACTGAAAGAGCTGTAACACAAAGAGGGCTGAAACACACTCCTTCTTCTCCCCCACCCCAGTTCGCTACATTGCAGGCGATGAGAAGGAGAGAAGAGCTGCTGCCCTTTGACGACCCTAGACCCAAGGGCTCTCTGAGCAAGGGCTGTGACACCATCTTTGGGGCTCTGTGGTTCCTGGCGTCTCCAAACTTCTGGGGGCCACCATGCTCCCTGGTGCCCACAGTGGAAGCCGCTTGTGGTACACCTGGTCCAGCTGCAGCCTTGCGTGGAGCTGGTGCCTGTGCTGGCTCCTGGAGCTGCTCACCCTGCTGCAGCTGGCATGCCTGGCTGTATGCAGTGGCCAGACCCTGTGTTTGCTCACACACCCTTTGCTCTTCAGCACCTGACTTGCCCTTGGTAGGCATGGGATCCAAGCTGGTAATGTGAGCCAAGCACAGCTTGCAGGGCTGAGTGGGTGAAACAAGCCCAGCGGGCCCAAGCAAAACTCAAAGATGCCACCGGCCACAGAGGTTTCCGGCTGGAAAAGCGACAATCTAAGGATCCTGTGACACCAGCACTTTGGGAGGCTGAGGCAGGCAGATCACTTGAGGCCAGGAGTTTGAGACCAGCCTGGCCAATGTGGTGAAACCTGTCTACTAAAAATAGAAAAATTCACTGGATGTGGTTGCACATGCCTCTAATCCCAGCTACTTGGGAGGCTGAGGCACAAGAACTGCTTGATCTTGGGAGGCAGAGGTTGCAGTGAGCTGAGACTGTACCACTGAATTCTAGCCTGGGTGAAAGAATAAGACTCTGTCTAAAAATATATATATATATTGATGGCCAAGGGAATTTTAAGCACAGAAATACCACATATATTTAAGTCATTCACCTCTACGTGCCTGCAAAGTAGATGTCCCTTGAAGGCAGCGACCTGACCCAACGCCCTGCACATACAGGTGCTGCCACTGGGTGCTGTTAATAAACAGCCTATCTGGTGCTTGAAGCTGCTAAATTAATGATAGAGGAGACCAAGTCTGTCTTCTGCTCCTATCTCTCCTCTTCAGCATTTTCCTGCTTCTCTTTGGTTCCATTGTCTTCCCATTTCAATCCCCAAGTAGGCAGTTCAAGTTAAATTCCTACCTTCCTGAGAGTCCCTAAAGCTGTGCCCCTCAGGCAGCACCCACACCATATGGCCTGCCCCATCACAGCCTGCACCATAATGTCCTATATGTCATTGGAAAGGGTGGAGAGGGAACAGCTAGGCAAGGGTTATAGTAGGATAATAATTGGAAAGGAAGCCTATTTGCTAGCTTTAGGAATGATGCCAGCAATTTTAAGGCAGTTTCAGTCTGGTAGGAGGGAGAGGGAATTGTCTTGATTTGGAGAGATTTCTCCTCTCCCATCTTCTCCACTCTAAAACCACAAGTCAATCTAGAAAAGTTGGTGGTGTGTGGTTTGGTAAATAAGTTCAGCCTTTGACATGAAGATTGACCTGGTTTGACATTGATTGATTGATTTGACATGCAGATGACCTGAGATTGGTGCTCCTGCCAGTCTTAAAAACAAACGAACAAACAAAAGCCCCTAAGCTTTGGACCTGACCTAGTTGTTTACCACATGTTTGATTTCAGGCCAGTTTCCTGTCTGTAAAATACGGGTGATTGTAATGCTTCCCTTTCCTATTGCACAGAGATGTGATGATAAAGTAAGCCATTCTACATTATATGTGTGTGTTGGGGAGGGAGTGGGGGAGGGATCATGTCTGTTTTGCTTCCTGTATTTCCATATTGTTTAGAAGATGCTCATTAATACTTGACTTAATGAACTGTCAGGTGGGATAACCCTTCCCTGTTCCTCCTTTTGGAGGGCAGATAGAACATGATGATTGGAGATGCATGAAATGTGTGACTAACGTCTCTGTGTAATCAGGACTTGCAACACCCTGATTGCTCCTATCTGATTCTTTCTGAACAAAACAAAACAAAAGAAAAGAAAAACTTGACTTAATGAATAAATGGTGGACTTAGGTCGACTCCCAAATCATTGGTGCCCAAGCTTTAACGTGCATCAGGATCACTCGAGGGTCTTGTTCACACTCGACTACCAGGAGCCACCCAGAGAGTTTTCGGTTCAGTAAGCCTCGGGTGAGGCCCAAGAACCTGCATCTAACGACTTCCCCATGTGCTGTGGCGTTGCGGGCAGGGACGGAGGGGCCCAGGGGCAGGCGGCAGCACGGGAAGAGGCCAGCAGGTGGCGCGGTCGCCGAGCCCAGCCTCCCCCGGGCGCCGAGGGAAGCGGGTCGGCGGCGGCCACACCTGCACAAGCGCCCGCTCTCCCAGGCAGCAGGGGCGGCGGCGGCC
This sequence comes from Rhinopithecus bieti, assembly GCF_001698545.2. Lineage (NCBI taxonomy): Eukaryota > Metazoa > Chordata > Mammalia > Primates > Cercopithecidae > Rhinopithecus > Rhinopithecus bieti. The sequence continues at coordinate 6,150,601 of NW_016806331.1, forward strand.
TGGCTGGCTGCGCTGCAGAGCGTAGAGCCGGAGCGGCGTGGGAGGAATTCGGGGCTCTTTCGCCGCCTGTCTCCGTTTACTGCTGGTTGCCCTCAAGGGAGCCCTCTCTCCCTCTACACGCGTTTGGGCCTTACCAGCCGCCTGAAGCGGCGGCATCCATCCCAGCAAAGCGTGCCTTCCATCCTCCGGAGAAAACAGTCTTTGAGCTTCCTTTCCAGTGAACCCACTTTGGGGACTGAACCCTTGCGACTAAGAAAACCCCTCCTAAAGTTTACTGGAACGATCACATCACACGTGGTTGACGAAGCCCTTCCCTACTTGCTACTTGCCTTGTGTGACACACTGTCACGGCCCGGGCTTCCGGCTTGGTGGAGCGGACACGATCGCTGCTCCAGCTGCGGACTTCGGGCTCCTTCCCTGAGCCAGGCGGAGAGCGCTGCCCGCTTTAGAGAACTGTTAGGAGGCTGCCGGGCGACACGCGGGAAAAGCGCCTTTCACAGCATAAGGACTCAATCCACATTAAGGAAGTAGGCAGGAAAAAGTGTCAGTCGAATAGCCAGTGACAGTCCCTTAGGGGAGAAATGAATCTGGGTTTAGCTGTCCAGTAGAACGCTGCTGTCTACACTGTCCAGCCCAGAGGTCACTAACCACAGGTGGCCACTGAGCACGTGAAATACGGCGAGGGTGATCAGAGAATTGAATTTTAAATTGTATTTAATTTTCATTAAATTTAAAGTATTAGACCGCACAGGTTTAGCAAAACGCCCTGCTGAATTGTGAAAAGACGTCCCTTAAGCCTTAGGGCATGGCTGGCAATGGGTAAGAGGTAGTTAAATCTCTCTGCCTAAAAAGGTATAGGAATTTTAGGGGGTGGGGCAATCTGCCTAGCAAGGAAAGAGAGGTTAGGGGGAAAGGGCCAGAGGCATTGCGAGGAATTAGTGACTAAGCCAATGAGAAAGGAAGTCAGTAAAACCCCTCCGGTGACAGAAATGGCTCAAGGGGAATTTAAAAACTGGAGTGCGTAATATTCAGTCTGTCGTTTACTGAGCAGCAGAATGGTGTTACTTCTCTCTGTTGCCCATCCCTTCAGAAATGTCTGCTTAACACAGAGCCTGGAGGTGGCAGCAATTAGGGAGTGAAGACATGACAAGATGTGGGGGTGTCCAGTGGGGGGTGATTCGTTCAGGAAAGGTGAGAGCAAATTCAGGAGGGAACAGGAGAGAGAAAGAATTCAGCACAAGCAGGATCTAGGGATTGAGAGACTGCAGTGATATTGTCAGGAGGACACCTTTTCCGCTGCAGAGGGGATGGAGATTTTTGAACCACTTTTAATTAAATCTTAAAGGTAACAGCAACTCCAGTAAGTGGGAGGACTTGAACATCTAGGCCTTTGCTTCAAAGCATTTCTTCACATTAATGCTTCCTGACTTAAATAACCTCACAGAGCAGGCATCTCTTGAAGGGCCTCACTTCTGACTGCAGGTGTGAGTGAGACAGGAGGCCAGGAGGGCTTGAGCAATGGTACAGCAGGCAGACGGGAAGCAGAGGCATTGGCGTCTTGCTAAATTTATAACGCATAACGTCATTTTTTCTGGACTTTTGTCTCTCTCTGTGGTGTCTAGCAATAATGAACCACTGTCCACCTGCTCCCAATTTCTGTAGTTGTGTGTATGTATGTGTGTGTATGACAGACAGAATAGATGCAAAGTGAGGTGCAGCTTTGGTGCTGGGCATACTTCATGTGCTGAAACATAGCAACTCCTAGTCATTGTCTCTGCTGCAGTCTTAGAAAATAACTCCTGAGGGTGATAATGTGGCATCAACCTCCTCTTCAAGTGATTCCATGACAAAACTCTCAGATGAGGCCCCGTCCACCACCCCTTCCCTGCCTGGAACCTAGAGGTAGATGAAACATCACTTCTTAGTAGCCACCTGTGACTCATAGCCCCAAGAGCTGCCTCTCTGACCAGGAAGGCTTTGAATAGAGAACCGGGAAGGGAGAGATTGCAGGCTTTGCAAGAGAAGGGACTTGTGTTTTCCCTGGTCCCTCTGTTGTATCCAAGTAAAGCTAGTTCTCCAGCTACTGCACATGATAATTTATTTGATCCTGTTTTTGCCCACCGGATTTCCCAGCCACTCCTTACTGTACCCTCTACCTTCTACCCTGTTCTGTAGTAACCTCCTTGAAGAAATGTCACCTAGTGGAACCTCCTGATGTCACTCTTGTGAGCACCCTCATGTCCATCAGCATGGCTGCTCTGGGCAACTCCCAGTGGAGATGAAACAAGTGGATAATCCCCAGTGGGGTTCGAGAATATCACATGTTTTTCCAAAAAGCTCCCATTAAAATAAATATATTATCTGTTGGGGAGAGGAGAATGGCAGCATTCAGCTGGCAAACTGGCAAGGAATATTCCATCAGATTAAACAGAAGTCACTGGTCTAGGAAGGGAGGCTTCAGAGAAGAGAGGTTTTTTTTTTGTTTTTTTGTTTTGTTTTTTGAGACGAGTCTTTCTCTGTCACCCAGGCTGGAGTGCATTGGCACGATCCCGGCTTACTGCAACCTCTGCCTCCCGGGTCCAAGCGATGGAAGAGAGTATTTTTTAATGAGGGCAAGATGAGGGATGGAGGAGAAGGATGGAGAGGGATGAGAGGGAAATGGAAAACTAAAGGGTGGCACTCTCTGAAAGGGGCTATGCAGGAAGAATTTTATTTTGCATGAGATAGGGAGGAGAATGAATCTTGAGATTTTAAAAGTGAGATTAACATGGATTCAGGTTGTGGCTCAGCCACCATCTGTGTGACCCCCTTGGGGGCCCATCCCAGGAGGTTTATTTTCCTCATGGGTACAGGGGGTCATGAGGATCTCATGAGATTATGTGTGTAAAACTCACACCTTAGAAGGCACATGCATACTTCATGTTTGTTTAAGATTGGCCACCTTTCCTGCCACAGGAAGGAAAAACAACAGTCACAGCAAAGGCCAGGAGGAATCTTACTGTGCATTTGTGTAGTTGTTATACCTCTCAGAGCACTTTCCTATAGGTCATTACGATTGCCCAAGTTCTAACAACCTCAAGAGGTAGAGAGTCTCCAGCAGTGCCCCTGCTTGCAGAGAGTGGCGTTAAGATCCCATTCAGCTTGGTGGTAAACTAGAGCAGAACTTTTGAGTCTTCTCAGCCCTGAATCTGGTCTGGTTCTCAAAGGCTTTTTGATAACCCATGCCCCACCTTTAACCCTGGCATGTTTAGTGCAGTTAATTAGTTGGGCAGAGCATAATGTATGCACTTTTGAGAGACACTGATTGTGTGTGGTTAATTGGGAACTTGCCTGGGTGTGTGATGTCTGTCTGCCGTGCACTGTGAAAGGCAAAGTCTGCTGCCTTTGCAGGAAATAAGCAGTTGACACTGCTGTTTTCCTGCTGTGCCAAGCCAGCCAGAAGGAACTTTGCCAGGTTCTTAAGGGCTCTGGGCCCAGCTTTGCTGATGAAGATACAGTAACCTGAAGTGCTTTGATGAGGCTATGTGCAGATTAATTCGGGTTCAAGACTATGCTGGCATGAACTGAGCTTTGAGGGATGGGTACAAAAAAGAGTACCAGGTACTCACAAGGCAGGGGCAAAAAAGCAAAGGGTGTCCCAGTAAGGGAGCAACATCATCACTGACTACCACTCTTTTAATACAATGAACACACCATCTATGGAACAATTACTATGCGTCAGGTACGTGCTGGGTGTTTTTCTTACATGATCTCTTTGAATCATCACAGCAACCCTATAAGAAACCATTTATATTACTCCAAATTGCAGATGAGGAAACAAAAGCTTTCTTAGCAAGGTTGAATAACTCATCTAAGGTATGTAATAGAAAATACGGAGGGATCATTTGAATCTCAGGATTTCTATCTTCAGATCATTTGCTTTTTACACCTGCACTGTATTGTCTGTCGCCTAACTGATCTGATAAATGACCCAGATCACAATATGGATTGGCAAGAGGTGGAAAATATCTTATGGCATGGATATTTTGTTGGAGAGGGTTGGCCTGTCTCCACAAAAAGGGCCAGGTCAATTCTACTGCACTAAGACAGGATTGCAAGGGCCAGGGTCACACTGTGTCCTCCTTTCTAAATCCCTCTAACCAATTGAACACACAGGACAAATTCACAAGATCCCCAGTGGGGTTCGAGAGGATCACATGTTTTTTCAAAAAGCTCCCATTAGAATAATTACATTATCTGGGTAGTGAAGTGAAATGAGAATGGCAGCATTCAGCTGGCAGACTGGCAAGGAATATTCCACCAGATTAAGTAGAAGTCACTGGTCTAGGAAGGGAAGCTTCAAGAAAGAGAGCATCTTATTTTTATTTATTTATTTATTTTTGAGACGGAGTCTTACTCTGTCACCCAGGCTGGAGTGCACTGGCACAATCCCGCTCACTGCAACCTCTGCCTCCCAGATTCAAGCGGTTGAAGAGAGTATTTTTTAATGAGGGGTGGTGGAGAAGGATGGAAAGCGATGAGAGGGAAGTGGAAAACTAAAGGTGGCACTCTTTGAAAGGGGGCTATGCTAGATTACTTTGTCCAGGTTCCTCAGAGGAGTGGGCTGAGCACTGGGATGGGGTCCTGGTAAGGAAGGAGGTTGCACCCAGGATAATCATATTACTACGAGTTACCAGTTACTGAGCACTTACCATGAACCAGGCATTTTGCTAAGTGCTGTCTATATCTCACATAATCCTCATCGTAACATCATGAAGTGGGACCAGTTATACCCATTTATCTATGCAAAAACTGAGACTTAGTTTGAGTAACCTGCTTGGAGTCTGACGGGAAAGGCTGCAGCTGTGATTCAAACCCAAGTCAATTTAAAGCTAAGCCAAGCCTCTCAACCTGGATGCTCTGCTACCACCATTCTAGGCAACCAATAAATGTGCTGAATTGATTTGGAGATTAATTATCACCACCACCACCCTTTCCTTAATAATATGAGTGGCCTTGTGAATGTGTGGGCTCCCAATCACCAGAGTGGCTCACTTAGAGCCTGTCTGAGAGATCACACCCTGCGGGAGGCCGGACAGAACTGTCTCTGCAGCCCCACCAGATCTATCAGATCTTTTGATTTAGTCAACTTTCGGGGTAAACAGGGTCATTTCAGACCCTCTGGAGAAGCATATTGGCAATTCTCAGAAAATCTTCAGTAGCTCTCTGAACTCTAGGAAGCACTTCTTGAGCCAGCTTCTAAGCTGTCCTTAACATCTTATGGCCTTTTACTCTGAGACCAAGTCGAAAGGAGCTGGGAGCCAGGCTGATGCATTCTTCCCCAGGCCTCCTCTTCGCCGTTCACTTCTGAGCACTCTTTGCTCACCGTTCCATAAAGAAGTCTCTCTCTTCCTAGTTGACCTTGCCTCAGCTCAGTCTTTCCCTCAATATTAAACTGAAAACATGGAAATTCAACCACAGTGAAGGCTTCCTTTACCCCAGCAGGTCCTGCAAGCATTTAATAAGTTGTGTGGAGATGTAAAAAGAGATCATGAAGCAGTTGATAAGAATAACATTTCTTGCCATGAGAGCCCTTATGCAGGAGGACTAGCAAAAAAAAAAAAAAAAAGAAAAAAAAAGAGAGAGAGAGAGAAGCTCAGGAGCATTGACAGTACATGAAATAAGATTTGCTTTTGGAGAACAGAGAAGTTTTGAGATGATAACATGCTGCATACCAGCAGAAAAAACAGTGAGTTCTGAAAGTGGGGAGGGGGATTGCAGGGGTAGAAGTAGCAACAGTTCCATCAGGTGAGGGGATGAATGTCAGTAATCCCAGCGCTTTGGGAGGCTGAGGGGAGGATCCCTGGAGCCCAGGAGTTTGAGACTGGCCTGAGCAACATGCAAGACCCAGTCAATACTCTAAAAAATTTTAAAATTAGCTGGAATTGCTCCCTGACTTCCCAGCTCCTTGGCAGGCTGAGGTAGGAGAATCTCTTGAAGCCCGGGAAGTCACTGCAATGAGCTATGACCAGGAAGCTTCACTCCAGCCTGTGTGAGAGAGTGAGACCCTGTCTCAAAACAAACAAACAAACAAACAAACAAACAGACAAACAAAAAATCTCTATCCCGTGGCAGCCTTGGAAATAATTGCAGTGCATAGAAAAATCAATCGGCAAGCTTTTACTGAGCACTGGGACACAATGGCAATGTGAAACCAAAAGACCAGGCCCCTTTGCAAGGAGAGTGCAGAGTACTGGGGAGATAAAAATAGCACACTTGAAACAATTAGAGAGCAATTAATGCCAAACTGTCTGGTTCTGACTCAAGTACAACAGGACTCCAGAGAGTGGAGGAAGCCTGGTGAGCTGGAATAGTCAGCCAGGCAGGGGTAGGAAAAGCTCCCAGGGACCCCAAGGTCTTGGGCATCACATGCTTTGAGGAAAAGAGGCTACTCCTGTGGAATGCTCTGCTTGCACAATACACACAACTCAAACTAACCACAATCTTGCCCTTCCAGAAGTTTTCAATTAAAAAGCAGAACATAGTGCTTGACCTATGACAACTTTGCTAGATAAACGGATGAAAGAACAAGTGATTGGAGTCCTAGCACTTCTTAGGGATAACTGAGGAAGCAAGGGAGTGGAACTGGCATGGTTGCAGAAATATTCCTTGGTCTACTGGATCCTTTCTGAGGGCAGGGACTTTGTCTTTCTTCCATATTTATTCAGCCTCCACCATACAAAAAAATATTGTGCTGGCCCTGAAAATGAAAAGTCTGGAGATGGAACAGACGTAGTCTATGAGCTTCCAAACAGCTCATACAAGAGCTTCCTTTGAAACCTGGAGCTTAATTCTTTACATCATGCCTTAGAGGACTGGATATCCTTTCCCTAAACACACATCTACTAAGTCAATCATAAATTCTGTAAGTACTTTGCACCTACTATGTGCTAGATAATGTGATATGTAGTCAAGATAAGCATTGAAAAACAGTGTTTTCTTCTAAAAAGAGCTTATTGTCAGCCGGGTGCAGTGGCTCACGTCTGTAATCCCAGCACTTTGGGAGGCCGAGGCAGGAAGACCACCTAAGGTCAGGAGTTCAAGACCAGCCTGGCCAACACGGTGAAAACCCGTCTCTACTAAAAATGCAAAAATTAGCTGGGCATGGTGGATGGCGCCTATAATCCCAGCTACTAGAGAGGCTGAGGCAGGTTCAAGAATCTCTTGAACCCAGGAGGCGGAGGTTGCAGTGAGCTGAGATCCCGCCATTGCACTCCAGCCGGGTCAACAAGAGCAAAACTCCCTCTCAAAAATAAATAAATAAAATCAAAAGAGCTTATTGTCAAGTGGTAGAGAAATAGTCACATATTTAGTGCAGTACATAATTGCTCTCATGGCATGTCTCACAATGTGTGGGGAGAGCTCAAGAAAAAGGTCACCTAAGCTGTCCAGAGGAGTGAAGGCTGAGCCCACAGAGGAAGAAGCATTTGAGTAGATTCTGGAGGGAGGTCTATCAGGGGCAAGGTGTGGTAAGTGGGAATAACACGTAGGCAGGTGGACTGGAATGTGCAAAATCTGGATGCATGAGAGGGCTTAGTAACATGTTCTGTGAGCTGGGAATAACTGAATACTACTAGGGCATAACATTCTGAAGGAGTAGTAGAAGATGTCAGACAGAGCAGCCGTTATCTGTCTAACATCAGATTGTCTTTCCCCAACTATCTGTCCCCAGTTTTGACGGACTGTGGATGCCATGCCAATAGAACAGATTGCGTCATGTTGAAGACTGAGGGGCCATCGAGGAATGTTGGGTGGTGGAATGATGGGATCAGATTTGTGGATAAAAAAGAACCTTCTATCAGCTGCATGGAGGAAGGTGGGAGTAGGGTGGAGGTAGCCTGGGGAAGGATAACTGAGGCAAGAGACAGAGAGGCCAAACAGGATGTCTTTGCAGCACTTCACACAAGAGACCATGAGAGCTTTCAGGCAAGGGCAGTGGAGAAAGGACAGGGAGAGCCTAGAAAGCTACTTACTTTGATTTCAAAGTCAACAGGGTTTGGTTACCAATCGGATGTGGAGCGAGGGACGGGAGATGAGGAGAACTGTGAAGGTGGCAGTGGCGAGGGTCTCAAGCACCACCAAGCAATCCTCTTGTCTTCATTCCCCCTGGGTTGCCTCTTCCCTAACTCATTATCTTTCTCCTGCAGGACCTCTGGAACATTACACCAGAGTAAATAAACTCCCCTGCTTCCTCCAGTTCTTCCTGGAATCCTGCACCCTGATTTGAATGGAAACTCACTCTTACACAAGGGCACTGCTTCTCCTGCTTTGGCTCCTCTGAGAGATGCTCATTCTCCCATCCCCAGTGCCAGCCAGACAAGTAGCCCTGACAAACAACTTTAAAGTTTCCCAGTTCTGCTTCCAAGTCATACACTGCTGCAGTCCTAATGTAAACATTGCTCCTTTGAAGCCCACACCCTGCTGCCATATTCTTTCTTATAAGTGTCATTTTCCTGGCTCATGGAAGACTTTAGGGCCTGGCTCCAGGTCCTCCCCTTCACCCCCAGACCTGCCGTCATCCTGACTTCTGTGTCTATGAGGATGACCTATCCAACAGTCAAGCTTCAGAGTGACACTCACAGCCATTCTACTTCACCCACTCACACCTATGGCTACATCCTGATTTTGTCCTCATCTGAAATGGTTTCATCTCCACAACCTTTAACTCAATGGGCACGTTCTGACCGCAGTGTCTTATCCTCCCACGTCTCCAACCTCTTTGCTTTTACTGTGCCTATTCCCTAATTTTAGTAAGATCTCTGGCCATGTTGCCTCTCCATTTGTAGTCATCTCTCAATCTACTTCTTCCTCAATTTCCTTCTCCAATCAGTCTAGAAAACAAAATATATTACTTCATCATTATATCAAAAAAATTTTTTAGATATTATTTGCAGAGATGAGGTCTCACTATGTTGCCCAGGCTGGTCTCGAACTCCTGGGCTCAAGCGATCCTGCCACCTCAGCCTCTCAAAGTGCTGAGATTACAGGTGTGAGCCACCACGCCGGCCATCATTATTGTTTGATTATCCTTGTTTCTCATTCACCCTCATCTTTTGCTTTTCTTCAACAAAACCCCAATCCCTAGACCAATGCAGCCATATCCTGCCTTCCTTTATACCTGGCTCGGGCCCAAATCTTGATGTTCCCTCTTGACTCTTGATGTTCCCTCTTGACCCCAAACAGTCACCATGCCCTACCAATTCTCATTCTCCTTCCCAAATACCTCTCCAGCAGTTTCCCTCCTCTCTATCCCCACTGCCCTTCTCTTAGTTCAGGGTCTCGGTAGTTTTCATCTATATTAATTCCACTCAGTTGCTCTAACTGACTACAGTTTTGGAACTGAAATTCAAGATAGTTTTCTGAACTATACTCTCATCATATCGTGATATCATATCATGTGATCTTCTGATCATATCACGGTAGCCGGAGAGATCTTAACAATACTAATGTCAGGCTGGGTGCGGTGGCTCACGCCTGTTATCCCAGCACTTTGGGAGGCTGAGGTGGGCGGATCACCTGAGGTCAGGAGTTCAAGACCAACCTGGCCAACATGGTGAAATCTGTCTGTACTGAAAATACAAAAGTTAGCTGGCTGTGGCGACACATGCCTGTAATCTCAGCTACTTGGGAGGCTGAGGCAGGAGAATTGCTTGAATCTGGGAGGTGGAGGTTGCAGTGAGCTGAGATGGCACCACTGCACTCCAGCCTGGGCAACAGAGCGAGACCCTGTTTAAAAAAAAATAATAATGCAAATGTTATCATGTCACTCTTTTATTAGAATATTTTAATGACTCTCCAGGCTCTTCAGCATGACATATAAGATCCATTGTGATTAGACTCCTGTCCACATCTCCAGCCCCCACACTCCCTATTGTATTCTAAACTTTACCTCCTTTTTTCCTTCATTCTATTCTAAACCTTATTAAACTTGACTGGGCACAGTGGCTCACACCTGTAATCCCAACACTTTGGGAGGCTGAGGCAGGATGATCACTTGAGCCCAGGAGTTTGAGACTAGCCTGAGCAACATAGAGAGACCTCTGTCTCTACAAAAAATTAAAAAATTAGCCAAGCATGGTGGCATGCATCTGTGGTCCCAGCTACTCAGGAAGCTGAGGTGGCAGGATTGCTTGAGCCCAGCAGTCCAAGGCTGCAGTGAGCAGTGAACATGCCACTGCACTCCAGCCTGGGTGACAAAGCAAGATCCTTATACATATATATACACACACATATATATATATGTATAAGCCACTTGTGAATTCCACAGGGTGTCATGTTCTTTTCCTTTGCTGCAGATAATATTTTCTCTGCCTGAAATATTTACCTCTTCGTTATCTAGCTACTCGGTTTTCAAAACACAGCTGACGTCCAGCCAGAACATGGCACCTTAATATATGCTCAGTGCACAGGATCTTTACAAAAAGGTACCTGATATTTCTTCTGTCTCCTGAGTGTTGTTGCTCTTATGTGATCCTTGAGAATCTCTATTGTTATACTTTGCCATCTTCTACACCAGCCTGTGACCTTGAGAGTAGCAACGTTACCTCCTTCACCTTGACATGCCCGGCACCCAGCATAAGGCATGGTACACAGCAAGCGTTCAATGTGCGCTTGCAAATGAATGAAGAAATGGGCAGAGATCCAAGCCTCCTCTCCTGCGCCAGACCATCTTGTTCTCCCAGCCTATCCTGAGGGAGGTCCTAGACTGTTGCTCTCTTTTGAGGCCTTCTCAAGTATTAGATACAACCACTTCTGTATGCCCTGGAAATGCTGGTGTCTCAGTCCACAAGTCTGTTTCTAAAGCACTTGTACTAACAAAGCCATCCTCGCCTTTCAGTGCAGTAGGAACGAAGGTTGATGGGTTCTGCTGTTCCCCCGGCAGGTTTCCTCATCAGGGACCTGGGAGGAAGGTCAGGAAAGATGGGCATGTACTGTGAGCTCTTTGAAGGACCAGACCTAGTGGCTTCCTTGAAATGCCCCCTTTACTGCCTGCTAAAAGGGCCCTGCAGATTCCAAAGGCAGGCTTACCGCAACATGAGTTGGAAGAACCTCACTTTTATGCCTTCATTCTCTCCCTGCCGCATCCTCTACACAGTTGTCAGATGTAATACCCTGAAATGTTGATGTGATCAGGCTGTTCGCTTACTGGGAAGCCTTCAGTGGCTCCCCACTGCCTGCAAAACAGAGTCTAAAACCCATCGCCTATCATGCAAGGCATCTTGCCTTTAGGTGGCATCCTACTTTTCCAGCTCCTCTGCACTTTGTACACTGGCCCATGTCTGCCTGGCTGGTCTAAGTGTTTTCCCGAACAAGTTAATTGCCTCCTTACTTCCATACCTTGGCTTCCTTTGCCCCATCCAACATCCAGCATGAATGCCCTTCCTAGACCTTTCCACCAGCTAACCCTAGAGAGCCGCACCTGGCTCTCCTCTTCTGTAAAAGGCCCCAGGCTTTCTTTACTCCTTCCCTGATTCCAGCAGAAAGCATCACTCTTCCTCTGTGCTCTGCCAGAGTTTTGTTCTTGCTACACAAAGAGCCTTTATCATTCAAACATTATACTTAGCCGCTCACATGTCTGCCTCCCTGGGCTGGATTAATTCCTAGGGGAGGACTGCCCTTGTGCAGCTGTAATATTAGCGGTTGTGGTGGGGGGATATATTGAACCTTATGATTTCTGTAATAATAAGATAGATGTTGCAGGGTTTTTATTGTTTTAGGTTATAGAGAAAAGACCATTGGTATTGGAGTCAGACAGACACCAGCCCATCCTTTGCTGTTTGACTTGCGTCTCTCGGCCTGTTTCCTTGTCTGTGAAGTGGGAATGATAATAACAGCCTCAGAGGGATTAAACGCAGTAACAAATGTAAACTCTCCAGTCTGGTATTTGGTATATGGTAAGGTATGCCAAAAAAACGAGTTAGTGTTGGTCCCCTTTCCAGCTTGTAGCTGTTCAATGTTTATACTTGAAAAGCTATTTAATAATATTATTTCATCCAGGATCTACCCTCACCCAACCTTTTCTTCTGATTTTCAAATGCTTGGTATGGTTTTGATCACTGCCCTCCCTGAGACACCCTTCAACCTCTGCACTTCCTTTTCAAAGCACTGGGATCCTTTATAGGTAGAGGCTTTTAAAATAGTAGTAGTAGGTTGGGCACGGTGGTTCACGCCTGTGATCCCAGCACTTTGGGAGGCCAAGGTGGGTGGATCATTTGATGTTAGGAATTCAAGACCAGCCCGGCCAGCACGGTGAAATCTGGCCTCTACTAAAAATACAAAAATAAGCTGGGCGTGGTGGCTCATGCCTATAACCCCAGCTACTTGGGAGGCTGAGGCAGGAGAATCACTTGAACGCAGGAGGCAGAGGTTGCAGTGAGCAGAGATCATGCCACTGCACTCCAGCCTGGGTAACAGAGCGAGACTTCATCTCAAAAATAAAATAAAATTAAATTAAATTAAACTAAACTAAACTAAACTAAACTAAACTAAAATAAAAGTAGTAGTAGTAGTAACAACAATAATAATAATAATACATTATAATAAATAACACTTACTGAAGACTTACGAAGAGCCAGGCTCAGTGCTGTGCTGATATGCAGCAGTAGACTTGCTACCCCTATGACTAAGACATTATCTCCATTTCATGGATGGGGAAGTTGAAACTAAGACTGTTAAAGTAGCTTGCTGATAGCCAGATAGCTAGAAAGTGGTAGAGCCCAGTGCACAGGTAGAATCCATGACCGGTCTAAAATCCTTGCCCTCAACGGCATCATTCTGACACTCATGGGGGTCTTCCCATGGCCGTTTGGCTTGCCATAGAGAGGTCAGAGGCAGTACTCAGGGCCCCTCATGGACTGTGAGTTGGGCTGTCTTTGATGACTTCTTGGTGCATGTGTTTGGGCATTGTGACATCACAGAACAAGGGGCAACCCTACTGGCCCCAGACACAATGCACTCCGAGAGGCAGGGAGAGTTCAGGCCTCCTTCTCCCTCCTTTTTGAAACACAATCACCTATATTCATGCACACTCTTGTGTTAGGGCTCAAATGCTAGCAGGAGATGTGTGATCAGGTGATTGGTCTCAGAAATAAAGCAATCTGAATGAGGACAGGACTTCCCAAGTGCGAGTGATGGTGTCGTTCAGGGACGATCTGTGCCATGCTGTAGCTTTCCGGTGAGGCTTCCTTTGACTCTGGCCAACGAGGGAGAACATTCAGTACCCAGAACCCCTGCCAAATTTCACACTTGGGGTTTGGCCCAGTTTCACTGACGTCCTTCTCCAGGGGCCCCACGGACAGTCTGGTTTCTTGCTGCTCTCCCCAGCACAGTGCTGCAGCAGCCCCTTTGGCTTCTGCTGCCTTTTCTCCATGATCCCTGGCTTGCTGGGAGTTCCTGCCCTTCCCCTCCCTCCTCACCTCCCTCCTTTCAGCCCCTCAGCCCCTCCAAGCCTTTCCTGTCCCAGGAATTCTGTGTCGGGGGTTTGTTCCGTGTGGAGTTTTCTTCTTCAGACCTTGTGTGGGTGCCTCCAGGTCTTAACTCAGAGGTTCCTCCTTCAAGAGGCTTCCCCTGGCCACACCATCTGGGCAGTCCCTCACGCTATCCACAACTACATTACCCTGTGTTATTTTCTCAGGTACTTCCAGTTTCTAAAATTATCTTCATTTCTTCACTTAGATGTTCGTTGTGCCTCTTGCCCCAGTAGAATGTTAGATCCTAAGGGTATGGCTCTTTCTTTTCTTTTTTGAGACGGAGTCTCGCTCTGCCGCCCAGGCTGGAGTGCAGTGGCCGGATCTCAGCTCACTGCAAGCTCCGCCTCCTGGGTTTACGCCATTCTCCTGCCTCAGCCTCCCGAGTAGTTGGGACTACAGGCGCCCGCCACGTCGCCCGGCTAGTTTTTTGAATTTTTTAGTAGAGATGAGGTTTCACCGTGTTAGCCAGGATGGTCTCGATCTCCTGACCTCGTGATCCGCCCGTCTCGGCCTCCCAAAGTGCTGGGATTCCAGGCTTGAGCCACCGCGCCGGGCCGGGTATGGCTCTTTCTTGTCTGGTGCTGTATTATTAGTTCCTAGAACAGTGACAGGCATGTGGCAGGGACTCTCTCTCCATACTTGCTAACTAACCAAATGGCTGATGGAATGACTGACAGGTCAGAGGTCCAGACGTGTGGACAAAGAAAGAGAGTGATAATGAGAGCTAGCGTTTTTTGAGGTAAGGCTTTATAAGCATCATGCTGAGGGTTTTACATGCACTATCTCATTTAATCAGCCCCCAAACCTTGTTATTATTCCCATTTAGCAAATGAGAAAACTGAAGATCATAATTTTTTGTTTTGGCTGCTAAAGTGTACCTGCCTTAATATCCTGCATGGCGAAGCCGACCAAATCTCAGGACTCTGCCCTCAAAATCAAATGTGTTTAACTAGTTCGTTTAAAGAATCAGAAAGTGCGTGAAAATACCCAGTGGCAGGAGATCGAAGAAATACCGGAATAGGACCATAAGGAGTGTTGGGGTAAATGTGAAGAAACTGAAGCTCCTATGCACAGCTGGGAAATGTAAAATGACTCAGATCCATTCATCAGCAGTTTGGCAGTTCCCCCAAAAGTTAGACACACCATATGACCAGCAATTCCACTCCTAGTTGTGATAGCCAAGACAACTGAAACACTTGTACACAAATGTGCATGGCAGCATTGCTCATAACAGCCCCAAACTAGAAACAACCCAGATGTCCATCAAGTGAGGAATGGATAGACAAAGTGTGGTCTATCCACGCAATGGAATATTATTCAGCCATAGAAAGAAACAAAGTACTGATTCAAGCTGCAACATGCACAGCCCTTAAAGACATTATACTCAGTGAAGGAAGCCAGAAAACCAGGACAAATATTTTATGATTCCATTTGTATGAAATGTCTAGGATAGGCACAAATCTATAGTGACAGAAAATAGACTGATGATTGTCAGGGTCTGAAGGAGGAGAAATGGAGAGTGACTACTCCTGGATATGGGGTTTCTTTTTGGGGTGATGGAAAGGTTCTGGAATTAGATAATGGTATTGGTTGCACAGCCTCAAAAATATGCTAAAAGTCACTGAACTATACATTTTACAATGGCTAAAGTGATGAATTTTTTTTATGTGAGTCATAGCTGAAAGAAAGAAAAAAGCAAGGAAAAAAGGAAGGAAGGAAGGGAGGAAGGGGGGAAGGAGGAAGGGAGGGAAGGAGGAAGGGGGAAGAAAGAGGGCAGGGAGGGAGGGAGGGGGAGTCAGATCATCCGCTTGTTGATAGAGCGTTCTGGGGAGCACAGGTGTTGCAAGTGGTCAGGTAAATAGTGAACTGAGAGGCTGTGGGGGCAGAGGCCCAGCTCTGAGGGAGAGCTGTCCTGAGGGGCAATGCTTGTTTGAAATGGGGAAAGAAACTGGAAAGTGCAAGGCAGGGCCCAACCCATATACCAGGACTGGACATTAGATAGGCTTCCTAAACTAGAGCTAGGAGGAGGTGTCAAAGCAGAAGCTTAGTCATATCAACAGAGTGAATTGGGGGGGATCTGGGTAAGGAAGGCAAGGCCTGGAGTTGCATTCACAGCACGGAGGAGCCACACCAGGGAAAAGTGGGTGCAGGCACAAGTGAGCTCAGGGCCCACAGGGGCTCACTGAGCTGAGCAGTCTAGGACTTGGCCTCCATGGATTGGTATACCTGAGCTTGCTCCAGCATATTCTTACTCAGGGTTGGTCAAGCTTTTTGGAGCTGAGCATATAGGAAGTGAAACCCATACCTCAGCTGGGGCTAGGGATTGAGGATATGGGGAGGGCAGCAGGCTGAGACCCCCAATTTTTCCCACTGTAAAGCTTTGTGATCTATTACAATGAAAATGCCACTGAAAAGTTAAATAATAGGCCCCAAATCACACAGCTAGAGAGCAAAACAGAAGCCGGACACGATGGACTATGCTTGTAATCCCAGTCCTTTTGGAGGCTGAGCTGGGCAAATCACTTGAGCCCAGGAGTTCAAGACCATTCTGGGTAACATGATGAAACCCTATCTCAAAACAAAAAACAAAACATTAGCTAGACATGGTGGTGCACATCTGTAGTTTCAGCTACTTGGGAGATAGGAGAATCACTTGAGCCTGGGAGGTGGAGGTTGCAGTGAGTTGAGATTGTGCCACTGCACTCCAGCCTGGGTGACAGAGCAAGACCTTGTCTCAAAAAAAAAAAAAAAAAGAAGAAGAAGAAGGACCAACATGACCAATATGGCGAAACCCCTTTTCTACTAAAATACAAAATTAGCTGGGCGTGGTGGCGGGCACCTGTAGTCCCAGCTATTCAGGAGGCTGAGGCAGGAGAGTGGCGTGAGCCCAGGAGGTGGAGCTTGCAGTGAGCTGAGATCACGCCATTTGCACTCCAGCCTGGGTGTCAGAGTGAGACTCCATCTCAAAAAAAGAAGGAGAAGGAGAAGGAGAAGGAGAAGGAGAAGGAGAAGGAGAAGGAGAAGGAGA
>NW_016806331.1:6167284-6196147 GCF_001698545.2 Rhinopithecus bieti
AAAAAAAAAAAAAAAAAGAAGAAGAAGAAGGACCAACATGACCAATATGGCGAAACCCCTTTTCTACTAAAAATACAAAAATTAGCTGGGCGTGGTGGCGGGCACCTGTAGTCCCAGCTATTCAGGAGGCTGAGGCAGGAGAGTGGCGTGAGCCCAGGAGGTGGAGCTTGCAGTGAGCTGAGATCACGCCATTTGCACTCCAGCCTGGGTGTCAGAGTGAGACTCCATCTCAAAAAAAGAAGGAGAAGGAGAAGGAGAAGGAGAAGGAGAAGGAGAAGGAGAAGGAGAAGGAGAGGAAGAGGAAGAGGAAGAGGAAGAAGAGGAAGAGGAAGAGGAAGAGGAAGAGGAAGAAGGAGGAGGAGGAGGAGGAGGAGGAGAAGGAGAAGAAGAAGGAGAAAATGGAAAAAGCCTCTTCCAATTCTATGGATGACAGACAGTCTAATATGATGGGTAAGAGCACAGGCTGTGAAACAAGACCAGCTGAATTCAAATCCTACCTCTGCGTTACCCTGAACAAGTTACTTATCTCCTCTGTGCCCCAGCTCTCTACTCTAAAATGTCAATGGCATTGACTTCGCCTATCTCATAAGTAGTAGTGAGGATTAAATGATGCTATACATCTGAAGCCTTTAGAATAATGCTCAGAACCCTGTAAGAGCTAACCATCACTAATAGTAGGGTCTACCACAGTCAGAGAGACCAAGCATTCCCACACAAGTGCAGTCAGTATCACAGTTTTGTGTAGTACCATCTCTGCTTTCTGTTTTCCCACATCATATCCTGGAAAGACTTGCCCTTGTTCATGTGTCTCTCCAGGGGTCAAATTAAATCGATAAAGTCTCAGAGAGTGCCAGACATCTGGCTGCTCAGTGAGAACAGAAATAATCATCAGTGAGTCCTAAATATGAGCCAGCCATTCCCTAGCTAATCCCCCCCCCCCTTGATGGCTGGAATAATTTCTCCCATAAACTGATTATGCTGGCAAATCAAGACCTTCTTGGGCAGTGAGGAGAAAGCCTTAGACACACTCAGTTCTCAGGAGTAATATCATTGGTCAGCCAAGCACAATTGCTGTGTAGTTGAATGTATTGGAATTATCTTCTGTCCAGAGACAGTACTTGATATTCACAGAGCCTCTCATAAAAGGCTTCAGAGGACTTCCTGCCCATTAACTAGTTAGCCTTCACCATGTTTCTTGGAAAAAGGTCCTTGTGACTGTCCCTCTTGGCTGCCCATAAAGTCTTCTTATCTATCCTCTAGAATCCATCTCAAGTTACCAACAAGCCTCTTCCCTCCTTTCCAAATTGAAATTAACTACTTCTTCTCCATACTCTGTATTCTGCATCACACTTTTTTCTCTATTCCAGCAAATTGCCTTGTGTAGTTGTAGCTCCATGTCTTTCTGACATCACAGAGACAATTCTTTGATGTCACGAAGTGTCTTATTCATCTCTGCATCATTTTCTGCCTGCCACTCACACACACCCAACATGTGCTCATCATGTTGGCTGTGGGTTTATTCATATTCTGAATAAGATCCCCCTTGAAATTTTGATACATCCCTCTATAGTAGGCATCTCTTTCAGTTGAGAAGCATTCTTCTTCTTCTTCTTCTTCTTCTTTTTTTGAGACAGAGTCTTGCTCTTTTGCCCAGGCTGGAGTGCAGAGGTAGGATCTTGGCTCACTGCAACCTCTGCCTTCCGAATTCAAGTGATTCTCATGCCTCAGCCTCCCAAGTAGCTGGGTGTGCACCACCATACCCAGCTAATTTTTGTATTTTTAGTAGAGACGAGGTTTCACCATGTTGGCCAGGATGGTCTCAATCTCCTGACCTCATGATCCGCCCACCTCGGCCTCCCAAAGTGCTGGGATTACATGCGCGAGCCACCACACGTGGCCAGTTGAGAAGCATTCTTCTAATACATACCTTGCATTTGGTAGGCATTCTGTAACTGTATGCGAAAATAAATAAAAGAAACCCCACATTAGAGAACTTTGGCAATTTAACCAAGTCCATAAAACCAAGATAAAACTTGGAAACCTGTCTGCTGAATTTCAGTTATTATGTAAAAAGAATACTGGTGTTGTGTGAATATGTTGCTATGTGATTTTCTAAAATGTGAGGCTGGGGCCTTATTGTTTTCCTTCTTTCTTTTCCTTTGTTTTTTTCCCTTCCTTCTTTCCACACATGCTTACTGAGCAACTATTATGTGCCAGGCATCTTGCTAGGCATTGGCGATTCAATGACGGGCAAAAGCAAACAAGGCATCTTATGGAGCTTACAGTCTGTCCAGCGCAGGGGATTGTCATGAATCCAACAGCCAGTCCACATGTAATGAATGTGTGCTGGCCAGCTGAGGGCAGGGTCCTAAAGGAAAGGAACACTGATCCATGAGCACTTATTGCAGAGAGGACTGACCTAGCCTAGGAAGGGGGTGAGGCGAGGTCAAGAAGGATTTTACTGAAGAAATGACAGTTGTTGTTAAAATAAAAACTTTGGACAAATTAAATTTAACAGGGTTTAATTGAGCAAAGGACAAATCGTAAATCGGGCAGGTCTCAGAATCAGAAGAGGTTTAGAGAGCTCTCCACTCTGCAGCATGGGCAGGCAGCCTTTATGGACAGGACAGCTCCATTGGTTACACCTTGGTGTTTGCCTCATTTGAATGTGATGAGATCAGTTGACCACCTGTGATTGACTGACGCTCATTTGCTATGATTGGCTGAAACTCAATTATTTATTAGAAAATTATACTCCTAATTTAAGGGCGGATGCGGTGGCTCATGCTTGTAATCCCAGCACTTTAGGAGACCGAGGCGGGTGGATCACGAGGTCAGGAGATCCAGACCATCCTGGCTAACGCGGTGAAACTCCGTTTCTACCAAAAATACAAAAAATTAGCCGGGCATGGTGGTGGGCGCCTGTAGTCCCAGCTACTCCGGAGGCTAAGGCAGGAGAATGGCGTGAACCCGGGAGGCGGAGCTTGCAGTGAGCCGAGATGGTGCCACTGCACTCCAGCTTGGGTGACAGAATGAGTCTCAAAAAAAAAAAAAAAAAAAAAAAGAAAGAAAAGAAAACTATACTCCTAATTTAGGATTTTAGTTAGTGTATATACTAAGTTAGGTTGCAGTTGTTGATGTACGGAGGCAACCTGGGGCCAAATTTAGTTTCATTTAACAGTGCTAGCCAGGTGCCGGTGGCTCAGGCCTGTATTCTCAGCACTTCGGGAGGCCGAGGCAGGTAGATCACCTGAAGTCAGGAGTTCGAGACCAGCTTGGCCTACATGGTGAAACCCCATCTCTACTAAAAACACAAAAAAATTAGCTGAGTGTGGTGGTGTGCACCTGTAATCCCAACTACTCAAGAGGCTGAGGCACGAGAACCCCTTGAACAGAGATGGTGGAGGTTGCAGTGAGCCAAAATCATGCCACTGCACTCCAGCCGGGTGACAAAGTAAGACTCTGTCTTGATAAACAAACAAACAAATAAAACAGTATTGAGAATTAAAGGAGAAGTGAGAATTAAACAGGTAGAGAGGGCAGAGATTGGGAGGGGGCCAGCACACATCAAGATTTGTGATGGGAACGCTTGTGCATTCCAGAAACCGAGGACCTACAGCATCTGGCTGGAGCCCAGAGAAGATGCAGGAGGTGGTTTTCTCTGAGGCTTGAATGTTTATGCAGAAGCCAGACCATCCAAGGGCCAAGTAGGCCAACATAAAGGGTTTTGTCTTTAGCCTTCTACGATGGGAAATCACTCAAGGTTTTGAGCCAAGGTATAATATAATCATACGAATAGCCTGGAAAAATAGTCTGGCAGGTCTGTGGGGAATGGAGTAGAAAGTGGGGAGCATGCAAGAGAGAAAGAAGGAGACCAGTTAGCAGGCTGCTGCGTGGAGTCAGGTGCCAGATGATGGTGGCTTTAATCAGGGCGGTGGCAATGAAGATGAAGAAGGTTGAAGCCATCTCATATGTAAACAATCAATAGGACTTGGCGAGGGCATGGAATAAAGCTTAGGGCTTGTCTCAAAATCTTTTCTGGTTGTGCCCAGCCCCTATGTCCACTGTGGGACTGTGGAGTACCAGTTGGGCATATGAGGTCTCTGAACTAGTTATCGTAGATGATACAAAGAAACATGTCCCTGCCTTCAAGGTGTTTCTGCTCAGAGGACACACTCAAAATCCACATACACTAGGCAAAACAAGCTCTCACATGCTAAAACATAGATAACATGTAGGGGTGAACGCAGGGGGTGAGGACAGAGACTCTAGGTTTTCCAAAGTGAGAAACTGAGTTGAACCTTCATGATATTTCTAGACTGCCAAGTACCACCAATCAAAATGTTTGCTTTTTTGCCAGGAGATGAGAAGCACTCGTCTTAGTTAAGAGTATATATTAATGCATTCCTTCATTTATAGATATCCATTCCCTTACTAATTTTTATTGAGCATATACGATGTGCATGGGATTTGAGCTAGACAGCATAAGTGATGGAAGAAGGCATCAGGATCCAGGGTTAAAGCATGTGGAGTCTGAAGATTTGTGTCTGAGAGCCAGTGCGTGAATTGGGTTTCTTTCTTTTTTAAATTATGGTAAAATATGTGTACTATTCATGCATAATATAAATGACAGAAAATTTACCAAAAACCTTTTAAAAGTGTACAGTTTTGTGGCAGTAGGTACATCCGCATTGTTGAGCAGCCATCACCACTATCCAGCTCCAGAAGTTTTTCATCTTCCCCAGCTGAAACTCTGTACCCATGAAACGCTAACTCCCCATTTATGCCTCCCTCTAGCTCCTGGAAACCACCATTCCACTTTTTGGTTCTATGAATTTGACTACTATAGGAACCTCATCTAAGAGAAATGACACAATGTTTGTTCTTTTGTGACTGGCTTATTTCATTTAGGATAATGTCCTCAAGGTTCATCTGTGTTGTAGCATGTGTCAGAATTTCCTCACTTTTCTTTTTTTTTTTTTTTTTTTGAGATGGAATCTCATTCTGTTGCCCAGGCTGGAGTGCAGTGGTGCAATCTCAGTTTGCTGCAACCTCCGCCTCCTGGGTTCAAGTGATTCTCCCGCCTCAGCCTCCCAAGTAGCTGGGATTACAGATGTGCACCACACCCCCGTAGAGATGGGGTTTCACCATGTTGGCCAGGCTGGTCTCGAACTCCTGACCTCAGGTGATCCGCCCGCCTCAGCCTCCCAAAGTACTGAGATTACAGGCATGAGCCACCGCGCCTGGTCAGAATTTCCTCCCTTTTTAAGGTTGAATAATATTCTGTTGTATGTGTGTACATTTTATTTATCCATTCATCCCTTGATGAGTAAATGTGTTGCTTTTACCTTTTAGCTATTGTGAAGAATGTTGCTATGAACAGGGGTCAACAAACATCTCTTTGAGTCCCTGTTTTAATTTCTTTGTAATCTATACCCAGAAGTGGAATTGCTGGGCCATATGGCAATTCTATGTTTAATTTTCTGAGGAATCTCCACATTGTTTCCCATAGCATTTTACATCCCTGCCTGCAATGCACAAGGGTTCCCATTTCACTATATCCTTACTGACACTCACTATTTGATGTTTTTTTGTTTTGCTTTTAATAAGAGCCATCCTAATGGCTATGAAGTGATACTTCGTTGTGGTTCTGATTTACATTTCCTAAAGACTAGTATTGAGTGGGGCAGCTGCAAACCCATCTACGGGTTAGTTGGTTTCTCATTTATTGGTGCGTTTTCTAAGCTTTCTGAGCTTTGGTTATTGTACTAGGTGCCATGAGGGATGTAAAATGAATACAAAGATTTAACCTCAGGAAAATAATCCATCAGAGAAAACAGGTGGATATAAAAATCACTGTGGTAGATTATTTCCGAAGATAATCACAACATTCTACATGCCCTTTGGAACTGACGTTTTTTTGTTTGTTTGTTTTGAGACACGGTTTTGCTCTGTTGCCCAGGCTATAGTGCAGTGGCACAATCATTGCTCGCTGCAGCCTTGATTTCTCAGGCTCATGCCATCCTCCCACCTTAGCCTCCTGAGTTGCTGGTAGCACAGGTGTGCACCACCATGTCTAGCTAATTTTTTTTACAAGATTTTTTTTTTTTTGGTAGAAACAGGGTCTCACTATGCTGTCCAGGCTGGTCTCAAAACTCCCAGTTGCAAGTGATTCACCCGCCTCAGCCTCCCAAAGTTTTGGGATTACAGATGTGCGCCATCATGCCCCGCGTGGAAAGTGACTTTGACATCCCATCAAAAGATGGAGGTTTTTCCCCTTCCCTGGACTCTAAACTGCTCCCGTGACTTGCTTTGACCAATAGTTAATGACAGAAGTGATGCTGTGTGACTTCTAGGTCTAAACTGTAAGAGTTCTTGAGCTTCTGTTATTTTCTCTTGTAGAAGTCAGCCACTATCTCAGCCAGTCCAACCACATTGCTTGAGAGAGATTCAGGCAGTCCCCATGATTCCAGCCTCTCCAACTGAGCTATGAAATGTGAACAAAGCTATTTTAGACCCTCTAGTCCCAGTCAAGCAGACCCAGCCAACACTATTGTTGGGAGCAAGCTCCCCAAAGTCTGGTCATAAACTGGCCCCAAGACTGGCCATAAATAAAGTCTCTGCAGCACTGTGATATGTCCATAATGGCCCTAACGCCCAAGCTGGAAGGTTGTGGGTTTACAGGAATAAGGGCAAGGAACACCTGGCCCACCCACGGCGGAAAACCGCTTAAAGGCATTTTTAAGCCACAAACAAAAGCATGAGTGATCTGTGTCTTAAGGGCGTGTTCCTGCTGCAATTAATTCAGCCCATCCCTTGGTTTCCCATAAGGGATACTTTTAGTTAATTTAATATCTGTAGAAACAATGCTAATGACTGGTTTGCTGTTAATAAATATGTGGGTAAATCTCTGTTCGGGGCTCTCAGCTCTGAAGGCTGTGAGACCCCTGATTCCCCACTTCACACCTCTATATTTCTGTGTGTGTGTCTTTAATTCCTCTAGCACCCGCTGGGTTAGGGTCTCCCCGACTGAGCAGGTCTCGGCAACTATGGGCAGCAGAAACAAACTGTCCCTGTTGAGACTTGCCCAAATTGCAGAGTCATGACCTGCCCTCTCCAAAAAGAATTGCTCTTGTTTTAAGCCACTAAGTTTTGCAGTATCTATTATTGCTATGCCTTATATGTAAGCATATTATGTGTCAGAAACCAGGGATCGGAGAGTTCAGAGAAAAGCAGGATTCTAATGTGGGTGGAAGGAGGGTGAGAGGGGCAGATGTGGGAATCAGGGAAGATGTGAAGTTCCAGAGTGTCCTGAGACAACCCTTTAAGAGGGACCCTTTCGCAGCAAGGCAAGTGTTTGCTGGAAATAAGCCTCTACTCTCATGCTGTGCTGATAAGCCGCATTGCCTGTTATCCCGTTTTGCTTCGCTGGTTCCTGACCCTGTATCAGCTTGGTGCTCTGGTTCTGAGGTTTCTCCACTTCACTGTGAGTGCTGCAGTAGAGCAGTAAGTTTAGAATCCGACAGACATGAGTCCGTATTCTGGTTACACTCCTGGCTCATTATGTGACATTGAACCTTTGGGACCTCTCTGACCCTGAATTTCTTCATCTAATACATTGGTGATAATAACACTTACTCCACAGGTTTACTGAAAAGATCGATCAAGATCATAGATGTCCATGTGTTTAATGTAGAAGTTACATCTTGTTGGCCCTCCACAAATGCTAGATCCCACCTCTTAGATCTGCCAAGTAGGTCTCGAACTTGTTTCATCCTTTGAACTTGCTCTGCATGCCCAGGCCAGGTTTCTGACACTTGACCAAGATCACACTGAAATTGAGCTTGGCTTTATCCCTCAGTTTTATGCCTTTTAGATTTATTTGAATTTTGCTTGCTACTCCTCAAGGAGTGATTTTTTTTTTTTTAATGCTCCTAGTTTTTCCACTCATTAAAACAGGACTTCCAGGGAAGGGGAACTATGAGTTAGTTTTAGAAAAATAAGACTTTGGCTGTGTTTCACGTGTCCGCGT
Source organism: Rhinopithecus bieti (assembly GCF_001698545.2). Taxonomy (NCBI): domain Eukaryota; kingdom Metazoa; phylum Chordata; class Mammalia; order Primates; family Cercopithecidae; genus Rhinopithecus; species Rhinopithecus bieti. The sequence continues at coordinate 6,175,317 of NW_016806331.1, forward strand.
GAAGAGATCACCAAACAGGCTTTGTGTGAGCAACAAGGCATTTATTTCACCTGGGTGCAGGCGGGCTGAGTCCGAAAAAGGAGTCAGCAAGGGTGACGGGATTATCATGAGTTCTTATAGGTTTTGGGATGGGATAGGCGGTGGAGTTAAGAGCAATGTTTTGGGGGCAGGGGGTGGATCTCACAAAGCACATTCTCAAGGGTGGGGAGAATTACAAAGAAACTTCTTAAGGGTGGGGAGATTATAAAGAACATTGATCAGTTAGGGTGGGGCAGAAACAAATCACAGTGGTGGAATGTCATCAGTTAAGGCTATTTTCACTTCTGTGGATCTTCAGTGGCTTCAGGCCTTCTGGATGTGCACATGCAGGTCACAGGGGATATGATGGCTTAGCTTGGGCTCAGAGGCCTGACAGGCTGGAGAACTCTGAAGGTGGAGAACATTTAGGAATAGGGCAGAATAGGTAGCTTGCATGGATGGACAGAGAAAAGGTGAGTCATGATTTGATATGAAAGACTTTTATATCAAGAGTTTTAGACTCTACTCAAACAGAGAAATGACATCATCAGATGTGATCTTTTGTGATTTTACTGGCGGCAGTGGCAATTTGAAGAATGCTCTGGAGAAGGGAAGAGATTTGAAGCAGACGAAACAACAGGAAGCTATTGTGATCATGTAGGCGAGAGATGATAAGGACCTGATAAGGGTAGGGGAACTGGAACTACAAAGGGAAGTTGGATTTGTGAGACATTTTGAGTAGAATTGACAGTATTTGGTGGCCACCCACATGTTGGAAACCAGAATGAAAGACTGGGAGCTAGCATTTGGGGCTGAGATGGTGTGATGGGACCATAAGCTAAACAGAACTGGAGGAATAGGATTTGGGGAATGGTGAAGAAGGTGTTTAATTGGGACGTGCAGGTTTGTGTCACTGTTTGAATCTATTTTTTTTTTCCTGTCTCCATTTTTTTTCTGTCTCCAGTAGCTTCATGGGCTCAGAAGAAATGTGACTATGAAGGTGACTGATCCAGCAGGCACTCCCCAACATATCCTGAATACTAAGTAACCACAGCAGCTGGGACGCTGAACAAGTCATTCTGCAAAATGAGCTGCCTCTTATCAAAGGGGGAAAGACAAGAGAGGATCCAAAACTGCCTCAAAGCTTTTCCGGGGCTGCTGTTTTAGGTAGTGTTGAAGTGTGCTGATGATTTCCCAAGATGAGTCAGAGCTCCCTACATCATCATCTCATTCCCCTGAGAACTTGGAGATCGTCTTAGTTGACTGCCTACCTCTTCCTCCACTTCTTCCCTCTCCTTCCACAAATCTGGATTAGACCTGAGGATGTGGAGTACTGTTTGATTTTTAAGAATGATATCCTGTCCTCTGCTATTTTTTTTTTTTTTCTTTGAGACGTTCTCGCTGTCACCCAGACTAGAGTTCAGTGGCACAATCTTGGCTCACTGCAGCCTCCACTTCCCAGGTTCAAGCGATTCTCTCGCCTCAGCCTCCTGAGTAGCTGGGATTACAGGTGCCGACAGCACTCCTGACTAATTTTTGTATTTTTGGTAGAGATGGGGTTTTGCCATGTTGGCCAGGCTGGTCTCAAACTCCTGACCTCAGATGATCCACCCACCTCGGCCTGCCAAAGTGTTGGGATTACAGGCATGAGCCACTGTGCCCAGCCTGTCCTCTGCTATTTTTTTTCTGCTCTGCTTAATCATCCGTCCAATCCAGGCCAATCAATCAATCAATCAACAAACATTTCTTAAGCACTTTTCAGTTATTCAACAAATATTTGAATGTCTACTATGTTCCAGGCACAGCTCTAGGGGTTGGCGATATACCAGTGAACAAAATAAAGTAACTGTAAGTTGTGGCACATGCTTGCATAGAAGCATAATATCTACACATATATGTTATAGTGTGACAAGACAAGTGACCAAGATGTTTTTGTACTCATGGGCTATAAAAATGCTCTGTTAGCTTCTAAAGACTAAAAACATTTGAAAAAACAGGAGATAATTATAGACTGCAATAACATGGGAGGAGTCCAAAGGGAGAAGGTGTTTAAGTCAGGTTCTTACAAGATACAAGGAATTAAGGTGGGCAAGGGGAAGAGCATTTCAGAAAGAAGAACAGCATAACAGCATGCACAGAATTGGTGATCAATGAACATATGTTTGAGATGTATTGATAAAACCAGACCAACTCAGTGATGAGTGTACATTAGAGTGGAATATAAAATGAGGTTGAATGAATCCAGTAGGAAAAGATGAAAAAAAACCCCTAAAATCAAGCAAGGTAACTTAGATGTGATTCAGTAACAGGGAGGAAGACATTGAATGCACAGGGAATGTTGTGGAGAGCACAGATATAGCTATAGTTTGAAGTCCTTCAAGCTTGAGAGTCTGTGTTTCTCAACTCAGATTCAAATCCTCAAATCAGAAATAGGAAAAACCGTATCAGGACTGTACTGAGCTTTCCCCACACGGTGGATGCTCTGAGTGTAGGGATATCAGGTTCATAATGAAAATAGAGCCCTTGTTCTTGCTAACGAAATGTGTTTGGGATTTTGTTTTATTGTTTCTTTGATAGGTACCAATTTTTTTTTATAGCCAACGAGAGAAAAGTTAAGGAAGAAAGGAAACTTATAATGTGGTTCTAAGTGGTTTTACCACGTATCTGATTAGGCATCTAGGGGAAAGATAAAAGTTTAATTGAATCATTTAAGAAGGTGGACATGCAGAAAGGAGACTTCCTTAACTACGGATTAGAAAGCATATCTAAGCTGCAAAGTATCCTCTTTGCCTTAAGTGGTGTGATAAGTGCCATTATTATAGGAAAATTCACACTATTTCAGAGTCCATAACTGTAACACGACTGTGGCTTGCCGAACACTTTCTCATCTTCAAAGACATTAAATTCTTGAGTGCCTATTACCAAATGTGTAATATCTCCACACTGCCATTCCCATACCAGCCGAAACACAATGCAGCAGAAGGACTCACTGTGTAGAAAAGTTGTCAAGAAGCCTCTCTAGGTGAACAACGCCTACCTATGCCCAGTTTTTCACCATCCACTTGTTTCTTAACTCTCTGCAGCTGGACTAAAATGTCCTTCTCAAAGGTCACCAGTACTTTCTAATCACTAAATCCAGCAACTTTTCCGTTTGTCTGATCTCAGTAGCATTCTATAGCACCATCTTCTTCAAACCACACGTTTATTTGGTTTTGGGATTGCTTCATGCTTCTGAAGTTCCCATTACTTCTCTTCTCCACACATTGTAAAGACGAAACTACTAGATTTTACCACGATCCCCTGTTCTTTATTCGGCTATTTATTCAGCTCAGATCTCATTCACTGTGTACATCAGACAACATGCCTGTGTAGATGATTACTGAGCCAACGAACGTCTTCTTTGTTTCTGACCCCTTTGCACCCTAATGCATACCTCATATATAGTTGGTGCCAAAAGACATAATGAATTCCCATGTCCACATATGCAACATGAATTTCTCTTTATTTCAGACCTCCAATTCTTATTGCTCACTTGAACCTGGATCTTTTCAACCCCCAAATTTCTATACTCAAATGAATCACATTTAATACATTTAACAGTCTTGTAGTTACTTTCCAGCAAGGAGAAAAATCATGTGTCTCCCTTTTCTGACTTGCTTATTTCTTTTACCCGTACTTGGAGCCTCAATTCATGTTTGACTAGCTTGACACTACCTCGGTCCCACCCCTGGCGCCTATACCAATGTCTTAGGTCTGTAGATTTTCCTCTAACTCCTTTTCCTTCTTTTCTATTCTTTCCATGCTGTTTATCACTGCCCTAATTCAAGACTTTATTTCCACAGGCTGGAATGATAAGTATGAGTTTTCTAAGAGGTATTCTACTTAGAAGCATCGTTAAATGAAGAAGAGTTTCTCCTCAGCTTCACTTTATCCTGCTTGCTATTGCCAGATTAATATTCCTAAAACACTGTTTTTGGTCATTTATCAGTCCAATTTCCCTAAGATTTTTAACGGTTCACATTGCTGGCAGAATCCAGTCCAAATACCTTGGCTAGTATTCTGAGCAACCAGTGTCTAGCTTTCAATTTACCTTCCATTAAACATTCCTGGACCTCCACTCAAGCCAGGGCTATCTTGTCATCACCCCCCTTCAATACTTTGGACATATCATTGTTCTTCCTGTCCCCTGTCTTTGAAATACTTTTTTTAATCCTAGTATCCCTGTAGTTCCAGTGCCCCTACCCTAGAATACCTTTCTAGTATTCTAGTATCCTAGAATCTGGTATCTAGTATTCTAGTCTTTCCATTTCTGGGAAGGCTTTTCAACTAACAACAATGTCTCTTTCAGACGAGTTCTTGAAAAATTAGCATATTTTGCCTCGCTCTCTCTTTTTAAAAAATTCTGTGTGAATATTGTCTTCTTGAGTTATAAACTCTTTCTAGGCAGGGATGAAGGCTTTTAAAGCTTTGATTCACCCCAAAAAGATTAGCAGGTTACCCTGCAAATACACTAGATAAAAACAGCTATTCATTTTCTTGAGTATTACTAGTTGGCAGGTTCTAATTGCAAAAGCCAGGAGATTATGTCCTGCCTTGCCAGGTTATTGATGTGAGATTGGAAGACCCACTGGACTGGAAAAAGTGGTGAGATCACAGCATGATACTCTGAAAAGTTTCCAGAGTGTCATGCTTCCTTGATCTTTCTTTGTTGGGTCTTAAAATCAAAGGTATAACATCCCTTAGGACAAGTGATTGAGTTTCTGTCCTACCACGCCACTGAAATTGATGTCACTGAGGTCACTGTTGACTTCCTAATTGGTAAACACAATGGATTCTTTCTAGTTTTTGTCTTACTGGACTTTTTTTTTTTTAAATCACTATTGTCCACTGCTTCCTTCTCAAAACTTTTCTGTTGGTTTTGCTCTTCTTACTTGCTTCCTACTTTTCTGATCTTTCTTCTGTTTCCTTTGCCATTGTTATTTCCCAAAATATGATTCTGCTGCTCTTTTCCAACCATCATACTCTCTCACTGGTCACAAATATCTCCTTGATTTGACCTAGTTTCTGTATGTGTATGACTAAATTTCTCTAGTCCAGACCCCTCTGGTGAACTACAATTTCCTGAAAGACATCTTGACTCAGATGTTTCATAGGAGTCTCAAAACTGGCAGCACTAGCACGGAACTCTGTATTCACCTACCCCTGCACTGGGGCAAATCTGCTCCTTTTGATTCTGCTTGGTTGGCTTTTTTAAACCAGCAGCAGGTCAACATTTTTGCACTCACAAAATAATTTGGAAAACTATATACCTCTTTCACATTTTAAATTTTCTGTTATCTATTTCAAAAGGTGTAGTTAACATATTTTAAATATTAACAGTTAAAATAAAACTATTATAGAATTTTAAAAGTATCCAGAGAAATTTTATTATTAATTTGATACTCAGAATCATTCATTTAAAATACATTAATAAGCTCTTTTGTATTACCATATAAATTTTAAGGTGTATAACATGCTATTTTGATATACACTTAAATATTGAAGTGATTACTACAGTCAAATCATCTTATGTAGTTATCTTTCTTTCTTTTTTGGTTTATGGTAAGAGTACCTAAAACATGTTTTCCTGCCAAATTTCTAGTATACAATACAATATTACTAACTATAACCCTCCTGCCGTGCCTTAGATCTCTAACAAGCTCTTTGTTAAGGGTTAAAACGTTTATATATTTTTGGCTGGACCTGGTGGCTCATGCCTGTAATCCCAGCACTTTGGGAGGCCGAGGCAGGCAGATCACCTGAGGTCAGGAGTTCGAGACCAGCCTGACCAACATGGAGAAACCCTGTCTCTACTAAAAATACAAAATTAGCCGGGCCTGGTGGTGCATGCCTGTAATCCCAGCTACTCGGGAGGCTGAGGCAGAAGAATCGCTTGAACCAAGGAGGCAGAGGTTGTGTTGGGGCTGAGATCACGCCATTGCACTCCAGCCTGGGCAACAAGAGTGAAACTCCATCTCAAAAAAAAAAAGTTTATATATTTTTTTCCTTGAACTTATTATATCCATTTAACTTTCACCACTTTAGTGACTGGAAGTATTTTATTGATCACCCTTTATACTTTTTTTTTTTTTTTGAGACGGAGTCTTGCTCTGTCGCCTAGGCTGGAGTGCAGTGGCCGGATCTCCACTCACTGCAAGCTTCGCCTCCTGGGTTTACACCATTCTCCTGCCTCAGCCTCCTGAGTAGCTGGGGCTACAGGCACCCGCCACCTCGCCCGGCTAGATTTTTGTACTTTTAGTAGAGACGGGGTTTCACCGTGTTAGCCAGGATGGTCTCGATCTCCTGACCTCGTGATCCGCCCGTCTTGGCCTCCCAAAGTGCTGGGATTACAGGCTTGAGCTACCGCACCCGGCCTACCCTTTATACTTCTTTGCAACAAAATATAAATTAAGGTAGAAAATGTTTATTTTGGTAGCATAAATACATGAGTCCAAAATGAGTTATTATGAGAATTACTATCAGTACACAATCAATTAAAACATAAATTGGGTTTTATGATTTTGAACATAAAAGGNGCCCGGCTAGATTTTTGTACTTTTTAGTAGAGACGGGGTTTCACCGTGTTAGCCAGGATGGTCTCGATCTCCTGACCTCGTGATCCGCCCGTCTTGGCCTCCCAAAGTGCTGGGATTACAGGCTTGAGCTACCGCACCCGGCCTACCCTTTATACTTCTTTGCAACAAAAATATAAATTAAGGTAGAAAAATGTTTATTTTGGTAGCATAAATACATGAGTCCAAAATGAGTTATTATGAGAATTACTATCAGTACACAATCAATTAAAACATAAATTGGGTTTTTATGATTTTGAACATAAAAGGTAAATTTTACAGGAAATGTATCACTTAATAAGATAGATGGGAGTTTTATTTTTTCCCCAATCAGTTTATGTATCTGTAGTTGATCCAACATATTATTAGAATGAAACAGGATTCAGCACTAATTTTATTCCATTTTATTTTATTTTCTAATTTGTAAGTCAAAACAACATTGTTATTTTTTTTTTTTTTTTTTTTTGAGATGAGATCTTACTCTGTTGCTCAGGCTGGAGCCCAGTGGCTCAGTCTTTACCTCCTGAGCTCAAGCGATCCTCACACCTTAGCCTCCCAAGTAGCTGGAACTACAGGTGTATACCACCACACCTGGCTAATTTTTAAATTTTTTTAGAGAAGTGGGGTCTCACTATGTTGCTCGGGATGGTCTTGAGCTCCTGGGGTCAAGCAATTCTCCCACCTAGGTCTCCCAAAGCACTGGGATTTTAGTTGTGAGCCATTGCGCCCAACTTGATCTATCATTTTAAAAGTAGATTTACTGATTTATCAGGTGACAACTCCATTAGAGCTTCTTTGAGTTTAAAGAATTGGGAACCATCTTATATGCGAAAGTATTTGTTACCTAGTCATTATACTAATGCACTTTCTCAACGTTGATCCTAATATTTTAAATACCCCACCTTTTTTTTGGCACATCAAAAAATTTTATCCCGAGGCAACATGCTATAGGAATATTTGGGCTAGGTGAGGAGCATGCTTTGTTTTTGTGAAGTGGGAGAAGGACGATTTGGAAGGGAAAGCTGGAGAGGAGCTACTCAGGCAGATCAGGTTTAGGAATGATAAACATGCAAATTTATTCCCTTAAATTATCCATGCCTACAGCTTGGTGACAACCGTGCATGCTGTCTGTTGCCCATTTGGCATCAACTCCTCACTTCCTCTTTCGTAATAAAGCTTTAATTTAGTTCAGGCATTAAACCTTATATTACCATACAGGGCACGAAAGACTTCCGCAACCCAGACCCAGAGGAGGCTCCTGACCCATCCAAGCCAATCAACACAGGGTTCCATGGCTGGTTACTGATTCATGTTGCCCAAGTGAGCTAAGCAGACTAAAGTCAAGACAGATGGTACTGCTGTTTGTGGGGAGAGACTCCTTTCTCTGATGGATTGTGACCAAAAAACATGTGGCTTTCTAACTGCTGCTGTTAGCTGGGTTTGTCTACATTAGGATAACAGAAGACTGTAAAACAGAGAGGTGGAAAGAGTCCAAGACTGTGAATAAACCACTGGTCAACCCGTCCTGGGGCCTGCCCTACCTCTGCTCTTTCTGTTATGTGAGATAATAAGTGTTTTTATTTAATGAAACAATGATCTGTGCCCACATGCATGCATGGATGAGCAAATGAACATGGAGTTTCAGAAGTTCTTATGTTCTCTGACTTGGGTTTTTGTAAAATTTCTTTTCTTCTTTTTTAAAATTTTACCCTAATCCTGTGAGACACTGGAATTGTAATAGTTTTGTAGCTGATCTTCCTGTTTCTAATCTCTTCCTTGTTCCATTTATTCTACACACTGCTCCCTAGACTGATTTTCTAAAACATCTGCTTAAAATCCTCCAGTGAGTCTCACAATCTGTAGAATAAAATTTAAACTCCCTGGCTTTAGTATTCCAAGTTCTACAAACTCTGACCCTTACCTACATTTCTAGTCTTCTTCTGACATTTCCCATTTCATAAGTAGCAGTGTGGGACATTAAGTAAAGACATACACTTTTGAGTTACAAGGACTTCAGCTGAAAACCACACTTCTCTATATACCAGCTATGTGATCTTAAACAAGTTACTTGACTTCTTTGAGCCTTAGTTTTCTTACTTATAGTCTTTAGGTAATGCTACCTAACTTGAAGGGTCATTATGCAGATTATAAGTATGGGTTAAAAATGTGGACCTTAGAAGTCATTTAAAAGATAGCGGTAGTTGTTATTGTTATATCTTAGATATCAGCCACTTCTAGGCCACTTGGATTTGTGTACACATGCAAATCCATCACAACTGCCTGGAATGCACTGATTTCTACTCTTTTTTTCTCTTTCCTCTCCTGTCTGGAGAACTACTTTTAATTCAAAACTATCCAGATGTCACCTTGACTCTCTAGCCTTCATAGGGAATTCTTCCTGTGTTCTTCCACAGCACTTTGTAGCCACAGAAACATTTTAGATTGTAATTATTTATATACCTGCTACTAGCGTGGGAATTCCCGATTACCTGAATTTTATCTCATTCATTTTGAAGTTCCATCAGATGGGATGGTGCCCGATACACAACAGATACCTGATAAAGATGAGTGAACGTTGAATGAATGAGAGGAAAGGGCATAGATTATGGAACGTGGACTTTAGGAAGTTTCTTGGATAAGCATTGTGTCTAACAACACCACCATCTGACATTTATATGCTTTGTTTCCATTTGTGAAGCACTTTACATATTTTATCTCATATAATTCTTAAACCATCCCTGCAGGTGGTTTTGTCATTATCCCTACTGTACAGATGATTACACTGAGGTTTGAAAAGGTAAGGGATCCACACTCAAGAAGTGTCACAGTTGGAACCCAAAGCCAAGATTTCTCGAAAGAACTCTGTGGACGATCTGGGCGCTAAGTCAATGTTCTAGAGACAACGGAATTCCAAGTGAATTTTATGTGTGGATTATCAAGAAAATGCCTCCAATCTTCCTTATTATCACCATATGGAGTGGTGCAGTTGAAAGAACTCAAATTAAAGTTGAGATATCTGGGTTATAGACTTTTACCTGCTAACAGAAATTTTGGGTAATTGGGGCCAGTTATTTAACTTTCCTGGGCCTTAAAGCACTTTTAAGGTGATCTCTAAGGCACTTTCCAGCTTTAAAATCTTTAACTAGAGGGCAGCTATGGTATGACGGATTTAGAGGAACTAAACATATTTTAATGATTTCTGTTAGCAATAGCCTTCTGTTACTTTAGGCTGAGACTAATAGAAGGCAAAAGTATGATTTTAAGGAAGGGAGGAAATGGCTGGAAAGGAAGGAGGCAACACATTCCAGCCCTGCAGACAATGCTGTTCATTGCCGTTGGCCTAAATCTGCCTGCAGAGTTTTCTGAGAAATAAAACATCTCTGTTCTTTTAACTATGAGATAAAATGTTGATGACTCTTCTTTTCCATTAATTCCTTTAGAAACAGAATAAATTGATTTGCTAACATTGATCAAAGAGGCTGCATCCTTTCCCTCCCACAGACCTCTTAACTTCCAGGTTCAAAGAGGAAATCAGAGAAAATAGGTTTTGAAATTTGCTTTTCAGAGTGGCCTGTATTGCATTTTAATTTAATTTGTTAGAATTTCACCTTTTGCCTTTGGTGGACTGATTAGATGAAATAAAATTATATCTGGGGATCTATGTTACAAAATTGCTTAATCCTTCCATCAGAAGATGAGCTGTCAAGGCTGTTGACTGTCCTCCGGTAACTTCTCAGATTGCCTCCTCTAGTGACAGCTTCTGAGTTTGTGTGTCTCTGATATATAAATAGACCCAGAGCTTTCTTAATAGCAGAGCTAGACTGCCTGCTAGGCTCATTCTGAACTGTGCATATTGAGCAAAGTGGGGATTGGTCTGTTCATTCTCATCATTTTCAGCTGGTCATTGGCGTCATAAAATTGTCCAAACCATGAAACCTAGTGCAGAGCCTGGTACATAACAGGTCTCAACAAATGTTTGTTGACTAAGCTGACCTAGTACGGGCTCCTCCCTAATGCAGGAATCCCTTCTGCAGGACCTTTGAATGGCTATTCGGTTTCTGATCAAATATTGACAAGGTATGTCATGAGATAGCGTGCTTGTTCTTCCATGGTTCTAATAGTTTCCTCCCTGTCCCCACTATACGTAAATATTTTAAAGTTATGTTCGGCAAATTGTTAATGAAATATGCTCTAGGCTTTTACTTTCAGAATCTCAAAATTGAAAAATATGTGTTAATCTATGGTTTTTATATGACCAAAAGTCAGCAAAAATAACAAATATTGTACAATTGAATTTAATTACTTGTACACATACCTAAGTGTAGTGTTGATGGACTGGCAATGTTTTGCTGCACAGTAAAATATGTATTTTATAAATTATTATCTATCCATTCTACAAAATATTTGTTTTGCTTTCATTCTAGCACAATAATGTTACTAAAATTAACATTTTCATATAATTTGTGTTCTATTGACAGTACTCTAAAACAGAGGTCAGCAAACTTTTTATTTTTCTTTTTTGTAATTTTCATTTTTATTTTGGATTCCAGAGGTATACGTGTAGGTTTTTTTTTTCTTTTTTTTTTCAAGAGTCTTGCTCTATTGCCCAGGCTGGAGTACCGTGGTGCAATCTTAGCTCACTGTAACCTCCACCTCCCAGGTTCAAACAATTTTCCTGCCACAGCCTCCTGAGTAGCTGGAATTACAGGTGCCCGCCTCCACACCTGGCTAATTTTTGTATTTTTAGTAGAGATGGGGTTTCACCACATTGGCCAGGCTGGTCTTGAACTCCTGACCTCAAATGATCCATCCAACTCGGCCTCCCAAAGTGCTGGGATTACAGGCGTGAGCCACCGTGCCCTGCCACATGTGTAGGTTTGTTACAAGGGTATATTTTATGGTGCTGAGGTTTGGGCTTCGATCACTCTCATTACCCTATACTGTGAACACAGTATCTAATGGGAAGTTTTTCAGCCCTTACCCCACTTCCTCTCTCCGCCCCCTCCCCATTCTTTTGGAGTTACCAGTGTATATTGTTCCCATCTTTATGCCCAAGTGAACTCAAGATTTAGCTCCCACTTACAAATGAGAACATGCACTATTTGGTTTTCTGTTCTTGCATTAGTTTGCTTAGAATAACAGCAGCCAGTCGTATCCATGTTGCTGCAAAAGACATAATTTCCTTCTTTTTCATGGCTGCATAATACTCCATGGTATATATGTACCACATTTTCTTTATTCAGTGCGCCCTTGATAGGCACCTGGGTTGATTCCATGTCTTTGCTATTGTGAATAGTGCTGTGATGAACATGTGAATGCATGTGTCTTTTTAGTAGAACAATTTATTTTCCTCTGGGTATATACCCAATAATACAATTGCTGGGTCAGATGGTAGTTCCATTTTTAGTTATTTCAGAAATCTCCAAACTGCTTTCCACAGGGGCTGAACTAATTTGTATTCCCACCAACAATGTATAAATGTCTCTTTTTATCCATACCCTCACCAACATGTTATTTTTTTACTTTTTTTTTTTTTTTTTTTTTTTNAAAATGTGGACCTTAGAAGTCATTTAAAAGATAGCGGTAGTTGTTATTGTTATATCTTAGATATCAGCCACTTCTAGGCCACTTGGATTTGTGTACACATGCAAATCCATCACAACTGCCTGGAATGCACTGATTTCTACTCTTTTTTTCTCTTTCCTCTCCTGTCTGGAGAACTACTTTTAATTCAAAACTATCCAGATGTCACCTTGACTCTCTAGCCTTCATAGGGAATTCTTCCTGTGTTCTTCCACAGCACTTTGTAGCCACAGAAACATTTTAGATTGTAATTATTTATATACCTGCTACTAGCGTGGGAATTCCCGATTACCTGAATTTTATCTCATTCATTTTTGAAGTTCCATCAGATGGGATGGTGCCCGATACACAACAGATACCTGATAAAGATGAGTGAACGTTGAATGAATGAGAGGAAAGGGCATAGATTATGGAACGTGGACTTTAGGAAGTTTCTTGGATAAGCATTGTGTCTAACAACACCACCATCTGACATTTATATGCTTTGTTTCCATTTGTGAAGCACTTTACATATTTTATCTCATATAATTCTTAAACCATCCCTGCAGGTGGTTTTGTCATTATCCCTACTGTACAGATGATTACACTGAGGTTTGAAAAGGTAAGGGATCCACACTCAAGAAGTGTCACAGTTGGAACCCAAAGCCAAGATTTCTCGAAAGAACTCTGTGGACGATCTGGGCGCTAAGTCAATGTTCTAGAGACAACGGAATTCCAAGTGAATTTTATGTGTGGATTATCAAGAAAATGCCTCCAATCTTCCTTATTATCACCATATGGAGTGGTGCAGTTGAAAGAACTCAAATTAAAGTTGAGATATCTGGGTTATAGACTTTTACCTGCTAACAGAAATTTTGGGTAATTGGGGGCCAGTTATTTAACTTTCCTGGGCCTTAAAGCACTTTTTAAGGTGATCTCTAAGGCACTTTCCAGCTTTAAAAATCTTTAACTAGAGGGCAGCTATGGTATGACGGATTTAGAGGAACTAAACATATTTTAATGATTTCTGTTAGCAATAGCCTTCTGTTACTTTAGGCTGAGACTAATAGAAGGCAAAAAGTATGATTTTAAGGAAGGGAGGAAATGGCTGGAAAGGAAGGAGGCAACACATTCCAGCCCTGCAGACAATGCTGTTCATTGCCGTTGGCCTAAATCTGCCTGCAGAGTTTTTCTGAGAAATAAAAACATCTCTGTTCTTTTAACTATGAGATAAAATGTTGATGACTCTTCTTTTTCCATTAATTCCTTTAGAAACAGAATAAATTGATTTGCTAACATTGATCAAAGAGGCTGCATCCTTTCCCTCCCACAGACCTCTTAACTTCCAGGTTCAAAGAGGAAATCAGAGAAAAATAGGTTTTGAAATTTGCTTTTCAGAGTGGCCTGTATTGCATTTTAATTTAATTTGTTAGAATTTCACCTTTTGCCTTTGGTGGACTGATTAGATGAAATAAAATTATATCTGGGGGATCTATGTTACAAAAATTGCTTAATCCTTCCATCAGAAGATGAGCTGTCAAGGCTGTTGACTGTCCTCCGGTAACTTCTCAGATTGCCTCCTCTAGTGACAGCTTCTGAGTTTGTGTGTCTCTGATATATAAATAGACCCAGAGCTTTCTTAATAGCAGAGCTAGACTGCCTGCTAGGCTCATTCTGAACTGTGCATATTGAGCAAAGTGGGGATTGGTCTGTTCATTCTCATCATTTTCAGCTGGTCATTGGCGTCATAAAATTGTCCAAACCATGAAACCTAGTGCAGAGCCTGGTACATAACAGGTCTCAACAAATGTTTGTTGACTAAGCTGACCTAGTACGGGCTCCTCCCTAATGCAGGAATCCCTTCTGCAGGACCTTTGAATGGCTATTCGGTTTCTGATCAAATATTGACAAGGTATGTCATGAGATAGCGTGCTTGTTCTTCCATGGTTCTAATAGTTTCCTCCCTGTCCCCACTAATCTCAGGTTTGGAATCAGAGAACAGCAGCAATTGGTAGAATTGCTCCTGTTGGCAAACTGTAAGCTCTAATGGACTCATTGTTTATAATCTTCAATCTCCCTTCTCCCTTCTGTCTATAACAATAGCTGGTCCCCTTGGGAAAACTGACTCCTCCTCCCAAGTCCTGTTTCTGTCTCTTGCAGGTCCCAGGAAGAGAGTTAAAATGGAGACCCCATACCATATACGTAAATATTTTAAAGTTATGTTCGGCAAATTGTTAATGAAATATGCTCTAGGCTTTTACTTTCAGAATCTCAAAATTGAAAATATGTGTTAATCTATGGTTTTATATGACCAAAAGTCAGCAAAATAACAAATATTGTACAATTGAATTTAATTACTTGTACACATACCTAAGTGTAGTGTTGATGGACTGGCAATGTTTTGCTGCACAGTAAAATATGTATTTTATAAATTATTATCTATCCATTCTACAAAATATTTGTTTTGCTTTCATTCTAGCACAATAATGTTACTAAAATTAACATTTTCATATAATTTGTGTTCTATTGACAGTACTCTAAAACAGAGGTCAGCAAACTTTTATTTTCTTTTTTGTAATTTTCATTTTATTTTGGATTCCAGAGGTATACGTGTAGGTTTTTTTTTTCTTTTTTTTTTCAAGAGTCTTGCTCTATTGCCCAGGCTGGAGTACCGTGGTGCAATCTTAGCTCACTGTAACCTCCACCTCCCAGGTTCAAACAATTTTCCTGCCACAGCCTCCTGAGTAGCTGGAATTACAGGTGCCCGCCTCCACACCTGGCTAATTTTGTATTTTAGTAGAGATGGGGTTTCACCACATTGGCCAGGCTGGTCTTGAACTCCTGACCTCAAATGATCCATCCAACTCAGCCTCCCAAAGTGCTGGGATTACAGGCGTGAGCCACCGTGCCCTGCCACATGTGTAGGTTTGTTACAAGGGTATATTTTATGGTGCTGAGGTTTGGGCTTCGATCACTCTCATTACCCTATACTGTGAACACAGTATCTAATGGGAAGTTTTCAGCCCTTACCCCACTTCCTCTCTCCGCCCCTCCCCATTCTTTTGGAGTTACCAGTGTATATTGTTCCCATCTTTATGCCCAAGTGAACTCAAGATTTAGCTCCCACTTACAAATGAGAACATGCACTATTTGGTTTTCTGTTCTTGCATTAGTTTGCTTAGAATAACAGCAGCCAGTCGTATCCATGTTGCTGCAAAAGACATAATTTCCTTCTTTTCATGGCTGCATAATACTCCATGGTATATATGTACCACATTTTCTTTATTCAGTGCGCCCTTGATAGGCACCTGGGTTGATTCCATGTCTTTGCTATTGTGAATAGTGCTGTGATGAACATGTGAATGCATGTGTCTTTTAGTAGAACAATTTATTTTCCTCTGGGTATATACCCAATAATACAATTGCTGGGTCAGATGGTAGTTCCATTTTAGTTATTTCAGAAATCTCCAAACTGCTTTCCACAGGGGCTGAACTAATTTGTATTCCCACCAACAATGTATAAATGTCTCTTTTATCCATACCCTCACCAACATGTTATTTTTTTACTTTTTTTTTTTTTTTTTTTTTTTTTTTTTTTTTTTAGACAGAGTCTCACTCTGTACCCAGGCTGGAGTGCAGTGCCACCGTCTTGGCTCACTGCAACCTCCGTCTCCCAGGTTCAAGCGATTCTCCTGCCTCAGCCTCCCTAGTAGCTGGGATTACACCATGCTCAGCTAATTTTTTTTTTGTATTTTTAGTAGAGATGGGGTTTTACCATGTTGGCCAGGCTGGTCTTGAGCTCCTGACCTCAAATGATCCGCCCGCCTTGGCCTCCCAAAGTGCTGGGATTACAGGCATGAATCACTGTGCCCAGCCTAATTTTTGACTTTTTAGTAATAGCCGTACTGACTGGTGTGAGATGGTATCTCACTGTGGTTTTGATTTGCATCTCTCTGATGATAGTGATATCGAACTTTTTTTCATATGTTTATTGGCCACCTGTATGTTTTCTTTTGAGAAGTGTCTGTTCATGTCCTTTGCCCACTTTTAAATGGGGTTGAGCAAACTTTCTCCTAAAGGACAAGATAGAAAATATTTTAGCATTGCCTATGGTCTCTGCCCCAACTACCATATTCTGCTATTGTAGTGTGACAGCAGCTTTAGGCAATACATAAATGATAGACATGGCTGTATGCCAATAAAACAGTATTTAAAAAACAGGCAGCTAGCCTGTAGGCCATAGTTTGCATAATTTGTCAATTTCCTGATCTAAAGGAATTAAAAATAAAATGTTGCAATAAAAGTGATAAAGCGTATTTGTATATTCATAAAACATAAATAAAACATGTAAAAATATAAAATTATTTTAATATGCTTTTCAAAATGTTAATTTTATTTTGAAATACTTAAAATTATCTTAAAATCAAAAGGCCAAACATAAACTGTAATTTTAAATAAAATTATTTAAACTGTTGGAACTTTAATTTTTTGGGGGGGATGTATAGGTATCTTATTAGCACTCTTTTGTTTTACAAAAAATAAAAATATTTACGGTTCTCATGTTCAATGATCATCCAGTTGCCTATGTAAAAAATCACCATTGTATATTATGCATGCTGTATTTATATTTATATCTATACTCATGTATACATGAATATTTAAGAGTAATATGAATCATTTAATATTGTAGAATGTTTCTCAACTGCCAGCTTGTGATTATAGAGCTAGTTTGTGAGGATTTATGGGACTGTAAAATGAAACATGAAGAGAAGAAAGTGAGCAATTAGCACTAATGCGATATATATATTTGCGGTTTTTTTGAGACAGGGTCTCACTCTATCACTCAGGCTGGAGTGCAGTGGTGCAATCTAGGTTCACTGCAGCTTTGACCTCCCAGGCTCAAGCAGTCCTCTCACTTCAGCCTACCCAGTAGCTGGGACTACAGGTGCAGGCCACCAGGTCTGGCTAATTTTTGTATTTTTTGCGGAGATGGGTTTTTGCCATGTTGTCCAGGCTGCTCTTGAGCTCCTTGTCTCAAGCAATCTGCCGACCTTGGCCTCCCAAGGTGCTCGATTACAGGTGTGAGCCACTGTGCCTGGCAGAGAAAAATGTTTCATTAGGCCAGAATCTATAACATTTATGCTATCTGAGGGAAAGGACATGGCACATTAATAAAATTTAAAAAGATATAAAATTACCTAAGTGCTCCTGCCACTGAAATCCTCTGCTTACTCAAAAGTGGGATTAATCTCCAATGCTTAGGGCAGCATAACCCACAAAATGTGTAACCTGCACGGACCTTGGGGGACTGAACAAAGCGGGACGAATGCAGGAATAAAGACAAGAGACAAAAGAATATGTTTGGAAGAAGGGGTCGGGGGCACCTTGCCTCTAGCGGACAAGGGCCCTGAGCTTTACACGGCCCTCCCTCCGTATTTATTAGGCAAAAGAGATAGTGAGAACGGGGGTTGGAAGAAGAGGTCAGCTGCTCTGTCCAGAGTAGGCTTGCAAGACTGCATTCCTCGAACAGTAGGCTCTAGATGTTCCAGTAGATAATGTCAAGGAGCCAGGGAGTGATGACCCTCAGCAAACCTCCTGGGGCAGGCACAGAAGCGAGCTTGCCCACATTTTGTATTCTTGATAAACAGTTTGCTGTTTGATCATATAGCCTCCAGTGGAATGCTGAGTTGGTCACGATCCCTTTGGCCTTTTCGGCTCCCAACAAAAACATAGCATTTTGATATAGTCTGTCTTTTGTTATGAAGACACAAGGCAAAATATGTGAGAAGTATACCCTTTGGCCTGACTGGTGTTGGTGAGGGTGTTGGCAGCCCTCATGTGGAGAGTTTGCTTGAGAAAGAAGATATAAGAGGAATTCTGAGCCAAAAGATGGAGAAAGACTGAGTCAAAATGTCATTATTTGAAGACTTGGATCTGCTGTGTCTGAAATCTAATCTATTTCTAGACTTTTTACTTATGGGAGCTACAAAATTCCTTATCTGCTTAAACCAGTTTCACTTGGATTTCTATCAGTTGCAACCAAAAATGTTCTAATTAATATATGATATTCTGGACACTGGAATCCACTAATGTAATGGATCCTTAATTATTGCCTCACTTTCTCTGCTTTTGAAGATTTATTGAAAATTAGACATATGTAACTGTCTACACGTATCCCCCCTTTACTCATGAACTTCTCAGATCTTGCCACAGCAATTTAGAAAGAACTGCTAGTAAACTTTACCAGTCATTCTCCTAGAGGAGGTGAAATGCACATGTAATTGTCTTGGGGCTGAGATTTATGATATTTCCTTGCTATCATCTATATTAAATAACCTCTTAGCTTTAACCATTCAGGATTACACTTATGGCTCTAATTCTTCATGCCTGTCTGTATCCATGCCCCATGTCATGTAACTTTATAGGGTCTTCCTACGGATTATGGATTTGGCTATGGTTTTGACCAATAGGATGTTAACAAATGTGACTCAAAGGCTTGTGCATTTCTCTTTATTGTTCTTGACTTCTACTATTACCATGAAAAAATTGTGACCTGGCTAGAGTGCCAGAAGGCAGCAGACCTGTAAAACAAAATTTATTCAGGGCTCAATCCAGCTAAGCCCTAGATCAGCCATTAGCCAGCCAACATCATGCTTTAGAGTGAGTCCAGACAAGATAAGTAGAGTGACCTAGTCAACCTGATGCATGAGTGAACCCAGCCCAGATCAGGTAAACCCACAGACTTATAAGCTACATAAATATTTATTATATGCTACTGAGGTTCTGAGATTGTTTGTTACACACCATTATTATGACAGTAAATAACTGATATACCAGCCTAGAAGTGTTACATCTAGCAGATTCTCCCAGCTGTGTAGAATCTCTGTTTTGCTCTTTTATTATTTATTTTTCCTATTTGTTTCAGGAACACTGTGTTGAGATATTTTGCCCTTTTAGATGCTCAACACGAGAGACTTGAAATATCACCTCTCTGAACTTCAGTTGCATTGGTAAAATTATAAGTTATACTAAGATAAAAAGTTTCTTGAAGTGCAAGAAAAAAATAAGAAGCATTCAGATTGGAAAGGAAGAAATAGGACTATCTTTATTCACAGATGACATGATTATATATGTAGAAAATCTGATGGGATTTATTAAAAGCTATTATAAGTAAGTGAATTAAGCAGGTTTACAGGAAAAGGATTAATATGTAACAATTTTATTTCCATTTACTAGCAATCAACAATTGAAAACGGAAACAATAAAAATTACCATTTATAATTACATTTAAAAATGAGATAGAAAGAGATAAATCTGAACAAAAAATGTGCAAAACCTGTACACTGAAAACTCCAAAACTTTGGTGAGAGAACCTAAAAGAATACCCAAATAAATGAGAGACATACTGTATTCAAGGATCAGAAGGCTTGGTACTGTTAATTCCCCCCAATCGATATATAGATTCAGTACAATCCCAATTAAAATCCCACCTGACTTTTTAATAGAAATGGACAAGATGGTTCCAAATTTCACTTAGAAATGCAAAGGACCTAGAAGAGCCAAAACAATTTTGAAAAAAAGAGAAAGGAATTTGGAAGATTAACATTACTTGCTTTGAAGATTTATTATAGAATACAATAATGAAAACAGGGTAGTAATTGAACATCCGCATGCAAAAAAACAAAAAACAAAAAACAAAAAACCCTTCAATCTATGCTTTGCAGAATGTGCAAAAATTAACTCAAAATGGATGGGAGGCCTAAAAGTAAAACATAAAACTACAAAACTTCGACTGGATGCTATAGCTCATGTCTGTAATCCCAGCAGTTTGGGAGGCTGAGGCGGGAGGATCGCTTGAGCCCAGGAGTTTGAGGCCAGCCTCGGCAACATAGCAAGAGCTCGTCTACAAAAAATAAAATATTAGCCAGGTGTGGTGGTACACACCTGCAGTTCCAGGTGCTCAGGAGGCTGACGTGGATCTCTTGAGCTGGGGGAAGTCAAGGCTATAGTAAATCATGATTATTCCATTGCACTCCAGCCTGGGCAGCAGAGTGAGACCTGGTCTTAATTTTTTTTTTTTTAATAAAAGCATATAAGAAAATATTTGTGACCTTGGATTAGGCAAAGACTTCTTACATTTGACTAAAAGCATGATCTATAAAAGAAAAAGATTGGTAAATTGAACTTCATCAAAATTAAAACACCAGGTCTTCTAAAGACACTGTTAAGAGAATGGAAAGACAAACCCTAGACTGGGAGAAAATATTTGCAAAGCATATCTCTGATAAAGGACTTAAGATTATATATATAATGTATAAAGGACCTAAGATATATGTGTATATATATGTATGTGTGTGTGTATAAAGGACTTAAGATAGATATATGTAGCTGCATCTATCTTAGTCTTCTAAGGCTGCCCTATAAAATATTCTTGATTGGGTGGCTTAAATAATAGAAACTTATTTTCTCCCAATTCTAGAGGCTGGAATTCTGAGGTCAGGGTACCAGTATGATTGGGTTCTGGTGAGGGCTCTCTTCCTGGTTTGTAGACAGCTGCCTTCTTATTTTGTGTTCATGTTGCCTTTCCTTGCTTTCAGTGCACAGAGAGAGATAAAAATCTCTCTATATTATTAATATATT
>NW_016806331.1:6196618-6220066 GCF_001698545.2 Rhinopithecus bieti
TATTCTTATATGGCTTCTAATTCTATCAGATTAGAACCCCACTCTTAGTTCTCATTGAACCTTAATTACCTCCTAAAACTTCTTTTAAAATACAGTCAGATTAGAACACAAGTCTTCAACATACGCACTTTGGAAGGGCATAATTCAGTCCAGAGCAACGAGATTTGAACAGACACTTCATCAAAGAATACACCTGACAAATGAAACCAAAAAATGCCCCAGGCCAGATGCCATGGCACAGGGCTGTAATTCAAGCATTTTAGGAGGTCGAGGCAGGTCGATGACTTGAGCTCAGAAGTTCCAAACCAGCCTGGGCAACAGTGTGAGGCTGTCTCTCCAAACAACACAAAAATGAGCTGAGTGTGATGGTCATGCCTGTAGACCCAGCTATTCAGGAGGCTGAGGTGGAAGGATCACTTGAGCTTGGGAGGTGGAGGTTGCAGTGAGCCAAGGTGGTAACTGCACTCCAGCCTGGATGACAGAGTGAGACGCTGTCTCAAGAAAAAAAATGCCCCAAAGCATTGGTCATTAGGAAAATGCAAATCAAAACCACAATAAGAAATTACTACACATCTTTAAGAATAGCTAAAATTAAAAAAACTTGTCATACCATGTACTGATAAAGACATGAAGAAACTAGGATTCTCACCATTTTGGAAAATAGTTTTGAAAAAAAATTTAGCAGTGTCTGAAGAAGTTAACAAACACCCATCATGCCTCAGGCAGGCATTCTTTCCTAAGTATTTGCCTAAGAGAAACTGGAAAGTTTCTCTAAGATGGTTTATATGACTATTCATAGTAGTTTTATTTTAATAGCTCCAAACTGGAAATAGTCCCAAATGTCTATCAACAGATGAATAATAGGTAATAAAGTATGATATATTTATACAATGAAATACTACTTAGCAATAGAAATATTGAGCTATGAGTACACACAAAGCATGGATGAATCTCAAAACAATTATGCTAAATGAAAGAAGTCGACCGATGAACAAACAATTCTCAAAAGAAGGCATACAAGTGACCAACAAGCATATGAACAAATGCTCCCCACCAGTATTCATCAGAGATATGCAAATCGAAACCACAATGAGATACCATCTCACACCAGTCAGAATGGCTACTATTAAAAAGTCAGAAAACAACAGATGCTTGCAAGGCTATGGAGGAAAGGGAACCCTTATACACTGTTGGTGGGAATGCAAATTATTTCAGCCCTTCTGGAAAGCAGTTTGGAGATTTCTCACGGAACTTAAAACGGAACTACTATTTGATCCAGCAATCCGAATACTAGGTAAATATCCAAAAGAAAACAAATTATTCCACCAAAAAGACACATGCACTTGCGTGTTCATCACAGCACTATTTACAATAGCAAAGACATGGAATTAACCCAGGTACCCGTCAATTGTTGATTTGATAAAGAAAATGTGGTACTACATACATACCATGGAATACTATGCAGCTACGAAAAAGAACAAAATCATGCCCTTTGCATCAATACGGATGCAGCTGAAGGTCATTACCCTAAGCAAATTAACTCAAGAACAGAAAACCAAATATTGCATGTTTTCATTTATAAGTGGGAGCTAAACATTGGGTATTCTTGGCATAAAAATGGCAACAATAGAAACTGGGAACTACTAGAGTGGGGAGGAAGGAGGTAAAGGTTGAAGAGGAGATAAAGGTTGAAAAACTAGCTATTGGGTACTATGCTCAATATCCACATGATACGATCATTTGTACCCCCAATTTCAGCATTATGCAATATAACTAGGTAACAAACCTGCATGTGTACCCCTGATTCTAAAATAAGTTGTAAAAAAAGGAAAGTAAAGACATATTTTTTGTCAGACAAAAAAAAAAAAAAGCCAGACCAAAATAACAGTGAAAACTATACTATGCTATTCTTTTTATACAAATTTCTAGAAAATGAAAATTAATCTATAGCAACATAAGCAGATCAGTGGATGCCTGAGGATGGTTTTGGAGGGAGAGTGGAGAAGGGTGGGGAGAAAGGATTATAAAAAGTCTCAAGAAAACTGTTGAGGATGATAGATACGTTCACTTTTTTAATTGTGCTCTGCCCTTGCTAGATGTGATGCCTGCCTTGTTTTGTTGCTCAGACTTTTCTATCACAGATCTGGCCTTCTCTGCTTCCTGCTGAGCTTTGTTTGGATTTTACTGCTTCTGAGAACTCCTTCCCAAAGGTCGGATGTGTCAAGGACATGATGGATAGGGCATTGCTCACCTGTCTGGAGACCAGCTCTCTATCTCTGATGTCAAAGTGAGCCACTACTCACTGAGGATCTCCATAGCGATGGATGGCAGCCCATGCTTGTCACAGTCCTCTCTGTTGCTGATGAAGATATGGGAAGTAGTCTGGCGACTGGATGGAAAAGGATGCAACATATGACGCTGACAATCTATAAATGTTTATTTCCAGCGATGACTTTCATGCCATCTGGCCGTCAAAGATCGTTGTTTTCTGTACCCAAGAGGTAAGAAAATGCCTACCACAATATCCTGGACTTTAAAGAAACAGCATTCACATTTACTATTTCTGCCAAATCCTAAGGCCAGGCTAAACTTGCCAATAAACTTAAGCACTTTGGCGGCCATGTTATTTTGCTGGACCTCATCTCTTGACCCATTTGTACCTGCCTTCACGCTGTCTTCTGTATGGATCCCCAGCTCCATTCACTCTCTGGATATTGCTAAGAACTTCCTTTTGTCTTGGATATTCTGCATGGACTTTAAAATAGGTTTACTCACTAGGGATATGCTATTTTTCCTGGACCTGTAGATCCACATTTTTCATAAGTTGGAAAAATTTACAGCCAATATCACTTTAAGTATTACTTCTCCATTTCCTCTACTCTCTCTTTCTGATACTCTGGATGTATATTAGACCTTCCGAATCTATTCATGTCTGTTTCATATTTTCCATTCTTTTCTCAATATTGCATTCTTGATCATTTCTTCAGGGATGTCTGCCAAATCATTAATCCCGTCTTCCGCTGTGTCTAACCTGTTAATTAACTCAATATTTTTATATCAATAATTAAAATTTTTAGTTCTTATTGTTCCATTTTTTTCCCACAAGTTTATCTTTTCACTCCCCAATGTCATTTATGGATTAGATAATCCTGTGTTGGCATAGCTGTTCTATATTCTATATCTGACAGATCTCATATCTGTAATCCATAGGATTCTAAATTCATTGTCCTTTATTTTTGCCAATTCTCAGTAATAGTAGCTTTCATTTTATGTTTAGTGATATTGTGAGCTCATTGTTTGCCATAGTAGGTGAAAAATCTGAGCATTTAAATTAAGGATTGGAGAAGTTTTCCTGCAGAGATTTGCTCCTGCTTTTGACAGAAAACAGGAGGTGCCACCAATCTAGTACTATGTCAATGCATCAGTGACCTTGTCCCACCCTTATATTCTCCCTGCACCCCTTTGAGGGTCTCAGTTCATGGTGGAATCCCAAATCTCTCTTTCTTACCTTGAGGCTGCCCCCAAACTTGGTATTCTGGCAGCACTACTGCAACCAACATTCATCCTCTGGTAGATCAGGATTGACCTCTCTTTTTCTCTTCATCTTTTTCTTTTTTTTTCCCTCTGGCAGCATATCTCTTTCTTCCTGTGAGACTGATGACGTCTCAAATAATGTATTCTACCAGGCTTTGCTGTCTGTAGCTGGATCACCTTGGAGCACACCCTCAGATTTTACCAGAGGAGGAAGAGGTTCACCTTGTCTCCCTTTCCGCTGCTTTTTTCATCTCTGACGCTACAGACACAATGCATTACCTATAGGTATGCAGGCCTAGTGCCTGCTCAGGGCAGGCAAAATATCAGCAGCTCAGCCTTAGCATCTGGTGAGACTTGGCATTAAGATATATATTGCTGTGCCAAGCACAGTGGCTTGCATCTGTAATTCCAGTATTTTGGGAGGCTGAGGTAAAAGGATCACTTGAGCCCAGAAGTTTGATACCAACCTGGGCAACATAGTGAGATCCCATCTCTAAAAACAAAAATTAGCTGAGTGTGGTGACACGTGCCTGTAATCCCAGCTACTCAGAAAGCTGAAGTGGTAGGATTGCTTGAGCCTAGGAGGTTGAGGCTGCAGTGAGCCATTATCACACCACTGCACTCCAGCTTTGTCAGTAGAGCAAGACCCTGTTTCAAAAAAAAAAAAAAAGATATATTGCTAGACAGAAATGACTATCATGAGTATCTGGTTTTGTTTTGTTTTTGAGTTAGGGTCTTGCTGTGTTGCCCAGGCTGGAGTACAGTGGCATGATCATAGCTTACTACAGCTTCAAATCCTTAGACTTAAGCAATCCTTGTGCCTTAACTTTCTAATTAGCTGGGAATACAGGTGCACACCACCACATCTGGCTATTTTTTGTATTTTTATAGAGATGTAGTCTCACTCTATTGTCCAGGTTTGATCTCAAACTCCTGACCTCCAGCTATCCTTCCACCTTGGCTTCCCTAAATGTTTGGATTTACAAGCATGAGCCACCATGCCCAACTTGAGTATCTGATGTGATTGAGCTGAGTTTGGATGGGGTGTGCTATGGTTTGAATATTTGCCTCCTCTGAAGCTCATGTCGAAACTAAATCCCCACTGTAACAGTATTAAGAGGATGGGAAATCCAACTATGGTATTTGAGAGGTGGGACATTGGGAGGTAACTAGGATTAGATGAGATCATGAGAGTGGGGCATTAGTAGCTTTATAAGAAAAGAGAGACCTGGGCTAGCATGTTGATTGGGTTTGGCTCTGTGTCTAAATCTCATGTTGAATTGTAATCTCCAGTGTTGGAGGAGGGACCTAGTGGGAGGTTGTTGGATCATGGGGGTGGATTTTCTGCTTGCTGTTCTCACGACAGTGAGTGAGTTCTCATGAGATCTGGTTGTTTAAAAGTGTGTAGCACTTCCCCCTTCACTCTCTCTCCTGCTGGCCATGTAAATATGTGCTTGCTTCCCCTTCACCTTCTGCCATAATTGAAAGTTTCCTGAGGCCTCCCAGCCATGCTTGTTGTATAGCCTGCAGAACTGTGAGCCAATTAAACCTCTTTTCTTTATAAATTACCCGGTCTCTGATAGCTCTTTATAGCAATGTGAGAACGGACTAATACACATGCCTAGCTTGCCTGACCTATGATGACCTGTACTACCTCACGACTCTGCAGAGGGTCCCTGCCAGCAAGAAGGCTCTCACCAGATGTGGTCCCTAGACCTTGGACTTCCCAGCCTCCAGAAATGTAAGAAATACATTTCTTTTCTTTATAAATAATCCAATTTCAAGTATTCAGTCATAGCAACGAAAACGAACTAAGTCAGGTGAGGCCAGCATGGTGACTTATGCATGTAATCCCAGTATTTTGGGAGGCCAAGGTGGGAGGATTGCTTGAGGCCAAGAGTTTAAGACTAGCCTGAGCAACACAGCAAAACCCTATCTCTTAAAAGATAAAAATAAAAAGAAATACATAAATAAGACAGGGTCATACCTCTGAGACATAGTCCTTTGGACTCTTCAGTTGGTTTCAGGCTCCAGAATGGGACTCTTACCTTGGGCCTTACAGTTTTCCAGTCTTTCTTGTACCCTGCATAGAGCCCCATAATTACCTCAGGATTAGAGTGTTGGTCCCAAATCTTGCCTACCTGACAGAGATTCTTATCGTGGTTTGTTCCTGCCAACTCCCTCGCCTGGTAGATGGGTTTCTAATCCCTATAAACCCTGGCTAGTCTCTGGAAATGAACAGATCTCTTGGAATCACAACACAGCTTACTTTTCCTTAACAGTCTCATCCAACCACCTGGAATTTCACAGTTCTAGCTTCACCCAATAGAAAGGACCTTCCTGATTTCAATATGTTTATGATTACATTAATTTTTTCCTCATCCATAGACACTGGATGACATGGGCCTAAGACATCTGAGGTGTCCTTAACAGCTCAGTCTCTCTCTCTCTCTCTCTTTTTTTTTTTTTGTGTGGTGAGATAGAGTTTCGGTCTTGTTGCCCGGGCTGGAGTGCAATGGTGTGATCTCAGCTCACTGCAACCTCCGCCTCCTGGGTTCAAGCAATTCTCCTGCCTCAGCCTCCAGAGTAGCTGGGATTACAGGTGCCTGCCACCATGCCTAGCTATTTTTTTGTATTTTTAGTGGAGACAAGGTTTCACCATGTTGGCCAGGCTGGTCTCGAACTCCTGACCTCAGGCGATCCACCCGCCTTGGCCTTCCAAAGTGCTGGGATTACAGACACGAGCCACTGTGCCCAGCCTAGCTCAGTCTCTTTAACTAAGACATTTCTCCATTCTCATCCAGGCCCCATTCATTTCCCCAGCTTCTGCTACTGCTCCTTATCTCAACACCACCCCTCAAGATTCACCTCAAATGCCACCTCTTTCAGGAAGGCATCCCTGATCTTTCTCTTCTCAACTGGATGGATTTGTTCCTGCCTCATGATCCTAGCGGTCCATAGGATCCCTTGTTTCCATTATATTTCTTTCATATTTCTATAATCCTGTATTTTCTCAACCTTCTCATTAGACAGCAAATTCCTTGAGGGACTTAGCTTATTTCTTCTTGTAACTCTTTAGCCTTATGATCAAGAAATGCAATTGAATTAAAAGAAGATAGTATTTTACTTTCATTAACATGTGTGTAATCATTTCCCTCATACAGGACAGGGCTTAATAGTTCAATGAACACAGATACAATTATTTAGCCTCTCTAGAAATCAAGTTTCCTGTCTCTCTGTAGCAGAGGTATCAGACAATCTTGGGTAAGGAGAAAATAGAGGAGGAAATGGACCTTGGGACTGGGAGACATTGGGAATTCAAAGAGAGAAAGCGTTGCATTTCTGGTGTCAGAAAAAGCGTCTGTGCTGAGAGCAGACACCAACAGCATACTAACTGACAGTAATAAAGCAAGGGCCAGACACTCAGGCTTTGACACCTGTAACTAAAAGACGTTTTTGCAGCCTTGCCAAGGAATTGCATTATCATTGCCTTTATTATTAAGCAGCTGGTGCTCCAGAGAAGATCCAAGCCTTTACTTCCTTTATGCTCTTTTAGCAGGGATATTTATTATGGCTGTCTCCTCCCGTTTGTCTGCAAGAGTTATTATGCTATATGACTCTATGTCTCCAGAGTAAACTGCCCCTTCGAGGATAATAAAATATGCCAGAGCTTCAGCAAGAGAAATAGATTCTTAGCATAGATTCAGTAATTGGTGCTTCAATAAAACTATAAGTTCGTCTCCTGCCATAAGCCTGGCTATTTCTATGATCTTTGGACTTCATGAAAGTTTTTTTTTTTTTCCTGTTAGAACTCTCTTTTCTCTTCTTCACAGGTGGATCACGAGGTCAGGAGATCGAGACCATCCTGGCTAACACGGTGAAACCCCGTCTCTACTAAAAATACAAAAAATTATCCGGGTGTGGTGGCGGGCGCCTATAGTCCCAGTTACTCAGGAGGCTGAGGCAGGAGAATGGCATGAACCTGGGAGGCGGAGCTTGCAGTGAGCGGAGATCGTGCCACTGCACTCCAGCCTGGGCGACAGAGCGAGACTCCGTCTCAAAAAAAGAAGAAAAGGAGCACCTCAGAATCCTCTGGGCAGTCCCTTTTTCTCACTGAAGTGACTGGCTTTGCTCACTGGGGACCTAGCGATAGCCAAATGTCCTGTGTACAATTAGTGAAAGATCTACATACAGTCCTGTTACTTTTGTGGGTAACGCAGAAAAAAAAAAAATACTGTGCAAATGGTACACAGCCTAGGAAAAAGCAGGGCAACCACATCTGTGGCTTCGAAGCCATGGGAAGGATCAAGAAACCCAATTAGACTATAAGCATGGTGAAATAGGCCAGACACTCATGAATCCTCCCCTGATGCTAGACTCCCATCTGCAGCCATTATACACTAGGTGGTCACTGGCCTGCCCACTGTCCTAGTCCCCCACCACTCTGACCAGAGCTAGTGAGAAGTCAGCTGCAAAAAATATGTGTGTATCCGGTCAGAGTCTCCTGAGAAGGCAGTTCACAAGTATGGGAGCCACATTAGATCTGTAATTGGAATGGTCATTAGGAAAACACAGTATCAGGAGGGATTGTGCAAGTCATTTCTATGAACCTGAATGCCTGTGTCCCCCAAAATTCATATATGGAAATCCTAACCCCCAAGGTGATGGTAATTAGGAGGCGAGGCCTTTGGGAGGTAATTAGGTCATGAGGGTGGACCCCCCATGAACGGGATTAGTGCCTTTATCAAAGAGGCCCTGAAGAGCTGCCTTTTGTTTCTTCTACCATGAGAGGAAGTGAAAAGGTGCCATCTCTGAACCAGGAAGCAGACCCTCACTAGACAATGAATAGGCTGGTGCTTTGACCTTGGACATAGCTTCCAGAATTGTGAGAAATAAATTTCTGTTGTTTATAAGACACCCACTTTATGGTATTTTGTTACATCAGTAACTCTGACAGTTTGCTCTACTTCCAAAATGTTCTCTGAACTGACTAAGACAGTCATAAGCCCTGAAAGGAGGTGCATGATATTAACAAATCAGAAAAGGCCAAGGACAAAGCTCTAGTAGTGCTCCTTTAGAATTCAGCTCCAGGGAATTTAATGAGTGCTCTGGACTCATTAAAAAAAGAAAAAAATATGTATAGATATGCTGGATGTGGTGACTCACACCTGTAATCCCAGCACTTTGGGAGAACAAGGCAGGCAGATCTCTTGAGATCAGGAGTTTTAGACCAACCTAGTCAACATGGTGAAACCCTGTCTCTACTAAAAATACAAAAATTAGCCTGGTGTGGTGGCATGTGCCTGTAATCCCAGCTATTGGGGAGGCTTAGGTGGGAGAACCACCTGAATCCAGGAGGCGGAGGTTGCAGTGAGCCGAGATTGTGCCGAGACTGCACTCCAACAGAGTGAGACTTTGTCCTACCTCCAAAAAATTAAAAATAAGTAAGCCAGTGTGGTGGCACGTGCCTATAGTCTCAGTCACTCAGGAGGCTGAGGTAGGAAGATCACTTGCATCTCTAAAGTCAAGGCTGTAGTGAACCATGATAGTGCTACTGCACTCTAGCCTGGGTGACAAAGCAAGACCCTGTCTCAAATAACAAATTATAAATTCAAAAACTATATGTATCATCTATCTCTCCAAAATAGACCCTGAATCGGGCTCACGGCACCTTCTTTACTGGGACCACCTTTGTGCAAGCCACCAGCTTCTCTCCTCTAAACAAAATCATTGGATTTCTAACTGGTTTCCCCAGGTTTACCCTTGCTCTACTTCCAAACTGTTCTCTACATGGTAGCCAGAGCCATAGTCTTAAAAAGTAATTTGAGCTAGGCGCGATGGCTCATGCCTGTAATCCCAGCACTCTGGGAGGCCGAGGTGGGAGGATCACGAGGTCAGGAGATCGAGACCATCCTGGCTAACACGGTGAAACCCCATCTCTACTAAAAATACAAAATAAATAGCTGGGCATGGCAGCGTGCACCTGTAGTCCCAGCTGCTAGGGAGGCTGAGGCAGGAGAATGGCATGATCCTGGGAGGTGGAGCTTGCAGTGAGCTGAGATCACGCCACTGCACTCCAGCCTGGGCTAAAAAAAGCGAGACTCCGTTTCAAAAAAATAATAAAAAAAAATAATAAAATATAACCAGGCATGGTGGCCCATACCTGTGGTCCCAGCTACTTGGGAGGCTGAGACAGGAGGATGACTTTACCCCAGTGAGATCATGCCACTGCACTCCAGTCTGCGTGACAGAGTAAGACTCTGTCTCAAAAAAAAAAAGAAAGTAATTTGAGTTTGAGGTGATGGATATCTCAATTATCCTGATTTTATTATAACACATTGTATACAAGTATCAAAATATCACATGTACTCCCAAAATATATATAACTATGATTATCAGTTCAAAAATGAAAAACCATGAGCCGTTAAGTTGGGAGAATAGCTTGAGCCCAGGAGTTTGATGTTGCAATGAGCTATGATTGTGCCACTGCACTCCGGTCTGGGCAACAGAACCAGATCTTGCCCCTTAAAAAAAATTAAAAATTAAACAAAGTTTAAAAATTAAATTGTTAAATTAAAATTTTAAAAGTAATTTAAATCATATCATTCCCTGTTTAAATTTTTCAATTACTTCCCATTTCTCTGAGGGCAAAATCTGAACTCCTGACCACAGCCCACAAAAGCTTGTGAAGCTCTCCATTTCCCCAGCTCCCTTTCCCTTCTATCCGTTCCCTCCCTGTAGGGTAGGCTTGGTGGTCATCTTTTAATTTCTGAAACATGCCAAACTTGTTCAAATATATGGAACTTTACACTCACTCATTCTTTTTCCTGAGACAATTTCTCCCTAGGTCTTGACATGTTAGGCTTCTTCTTATCCTGGCCTTGGCTCCAATACCTTTGAAGAAGCTTCTCCACCATCCTGGCTAACGGAGACCCTCATTCTTAATCATTCTGTAATCCATTGCCATACTTAACTTTTTTCATGGCACTTAACTTTATCCGGAATTTTGTTTACGTACTGAGTTTCTGACTCTTTTCCGAAGACTAAGTGAGAGAAAAGATTTTTAATTTTCTAGTCAGCTAGTATATTCCTGCTATGGTTGGAATGTTTATCAGCTCAAAAAATCATGTTGAGACCTACTTCCCAATGTAGCAGTATTAAGAAATGGAGCCTTTAAGAATGGATTGGGTCATAATGGCTCTGCCCTCGTGGATGGATTAATCTACTCATAGATTAATGGATTAATGGGTTATCATGAGAGTAGGTCTGTTGTAAAAGCCAGTTTCGTTCTCTCATGAGCTTGCTTACTGTGTGATGCCCTGTGCCACCTTAGGACTCTGCAGAAAGTCTCCACCAGCAAGAAGGCTCTCACCAGATGAAGTCCCTTGACCTTGGACTTTCCATTGGACTTTCCAGTCTCCAGAGTCATAAGAAATCAATTTCTTTACTTTATAAATTACAGTCTCTGACATTCAATTATAGCAATAGAAAATGGACCAGGACAATCCCACACAGCAGATTTTTCATCAATGTTTGTTGAGTGAATGAAAGCTGTACACAAGGATTTTAAAAGTGTATTTTGACTTCTACAGTAAGACTGTCCAAACAGTAAATTAATCTATATTGGTGTGACTGGTACCTAGGAACTCTGGATTGATTCTCCTTTGCTAAATTATGTATTTAATCATCTCTCTTACTGCTTTGTTAGAGATTCTCCAACCTCTGCTTTTCTGGAAACTACAGTTGAACTCAAGAATTCAGTCCTTTACTTGCCCATGATTTCTTAGAGTTACTGACTGTTGGTCTGTGATTGCATTTGGTGTGTAATTTTAGCACTCTGGAATGAAATCGTCTGAGCATGGACATTTGGACTAATTTAGAGTGACTAGAGGCTCTCCCCAGGACTGTTCACTGAATTGGGGTTCCACTTCCTGATTCTAATTGCTTGCCTGCCATGTCTGTAGTATCTCCTATTAGGGCCTCCAGGAGAGGCTTTATAGTCAGTCAGTAAACATTGTCTAAGATTGACTCTGTAATGACCTCCTGGGTTTCCTTCAGGCCCCTAAACTGCCTTAACATGTAGCCCCAGCCTAGTTCTGGAAGCAGAGTAAAGTAGTTAAGTATCCAGGATATGGACTCTGGTTCCCTGAGTTTGTATCTCAGCTCTGCCACATGCTGGTGATGTAATCTTGGTCCTCACCTTTCTAATCTTCAAGTGGTTCTGACTTTATAACCTACTCAGTTCCCAGATCCCTATTTGTTCTCATTTGCCCTTTCAGGGAGGGGACCCAGACACGGGACACCTGCTGACCTCCTTGTTGCCCACGGAACAGCCCACATTGTCTGTGTCATTGCACCCCATCTTTAGAGTGTCTTCTATTTTGGGGGCCTTTCTGCTCAGATCACTTCGTAATGCTTGTCCATATCTCCAGATATCATGTGCCATTTGCCAGGATGGGCTCTTTCTCATTATCTGCTACTGTGTCTGTCCCCAAGCACAGGCCCCATCCATAGCAGAAGACTTAACTTTTGGGTATAAGATCCTTTGTCTGGAATGTCTTGCAGCTAAACTCCAATTCTGTAGTCTCTAACATTAGGTGGAGAATCTGATGTCACAGAATAAGCAATGGGACTTTGACAAAAGATAGGGCATTTCATCATCAGCCATCGCTACTAAAAGGCTTTACTGATTGCTTGTTGGCATGTGGTGCTATACTTAGTGCTGTATCAAGCCATCTAATCAAGACTCAGCACCCACCCATAAGATTTATACTACAATCCAAGACACCATATTGGCTTCCTGATGCTACTTTTTCCTCACGTGATCCAACCTGATTTCTTTCTAGCCTCATCATTTCTTTCAGGCTAGGAGAAATTAGACCTGGAAAACTCATTTAAAAATAAAGCATCTTACCAGTTGCTGTTCTCAATAGCCACTGCCTATAAGAATGGAGTCTGACATGGTTGAGGTGTCTGATAGATTTTCTTTGTGAGACACTTCATGTTGCAAAACTTATTAGCTAATTGCCTGGCGTCCCATATGGTTTCATTCTGTTATTTTTTTTTCTTTGTATTATTCAAAAGAGAAAAGCAAAGTCCAAAGAAAGAGAAAGATCTAACCCTAAGATTTGCAGTGGATGAGAATCTGTGAGCCTGGGACATGACGCTTCTTAGAACCCAGTTAGAGCACTTGCTGTTTGGAGTAAAAGGAAGTGCTGGAGTCACCCTTTCAGGGTCAAAGACTCTGGCACAGCAGCCTGCACAAGTGCCCATGATGTCATGTCAATGGGTAGAGTCCTAGGGAATGGGAGTCCTGTGTGCACTAGAGATGCCAGGAAATGTCTGGAGGGAGGAACAGAGGGGGATGGAGCGCCACTTCGGGCTCTGTCCCAATTGCCTCTTTGGAGAAGTACACCTTGCAGGAGTCTTTCCATTTCATACAGTAAGGAAGGAACCTCATGGGATCCATCTAATTCAACATTCCTATTGGGTCAAACACGGTGGCTCATGCCTGTAATCCCAGCACTTAGGGAGGCCGAGGCAGGAGGATCACGATGTCAGGAGATCGAGACTATCCTGGCTAACATGGTGAAACCCTGTCTCTACTAAAAATACAAAAAATTAGCTGGTCATGGTGGCATGTGTATGTAATCCTAGCTACTCGGGAGGCAGAGGCAGGAGAATTGCTTGAACCCCGGGAGGCGGAGGTTGCAGTGAGCCCAGATCGTGCCACTGCACTCCAGCCTGGGCAACAGAGTGAGACTCTGTCTCCAAAAAAACAAAAAACAAAAGACAAACAAAACACACACACACACACACACACACACACAAATTAGCCTGGCGCACGACTGAAATCCCAGCTACTCAGAAGGCTGAGGCAGGAGAATTGCCTGAACCCTGGAGGTCGAGGTTGCAGTGAGCAGAGATCGTGCCACTGCACTCCAACCTGGGTGACAGAGCGAGACTCTGTCTCAAAAACAAAACAGCAAAACAAAATACTCCTATTTTGTAGATGAGAAACAGTGAGACTCAAAGAAGAGAAGTAACTTTCCCATGGTCACACAGCTTGATTCCAGCGAACTCTGAACAAAAAGAGCGTGGACCTCCTGAGCTCTCGCTTGTGTTTATCTACCAGCTCAAGTTGCCACTCTCCCATACCCCACTGGTATCTTTTTGCCTCTGTTTCTTCAACAATGAGCCACAGCACCCAGTGGGGAAAGAGGATGACAGACGCCTTTCAGAAATCCTCGAGGGCACACCTACATCATATGTGCCCCCACCCTCTCTGTGGCCATGCTCCTGACAGAGCCTTCTTTCAGAGCCTGCTGTAGGCCCTGCAGGGTTGGGTGGTGCCCATAATCGGGGAAAATGCCCCTGATTGGATTAGTAGACATGGTTCATAGGACTGAATCCCATTTCCCTCACTTGAAAGCTGGCTTTTCGAAGCACAAATAAGCTGGTGATACAGGCCAGATGGGAGCTCCCGGGAGAAGGAGGAGGGGAAGAGAAGTCCCCTACTTGGCAAGAGGGATAGTGCAGGCATGGCCGCCCCTCCCCCAACCAATCTGGCTTCTCTTTGTGCTGGGCTGACAAGGGGCAGCTGGTGAAGCTGGCAGGGAGAGGGCCAGAGTGAAGTAGCCAAGTGTTCATGGGCAAAGGGCAGTCTTGGGGAAGGGAATGGCGTCCCAGGGCACCCCTCCCTCAGACGTGGGTGCAGACCTCAGAGCCTCCCTGATCCCTGGTAAGCTGGGATTCAGAGGACCTCATCAGAACATGCAGCCAGCAGCAATTTTGGACTTGGACTCTGGTATCAGACTCTGGTTTTAACTCCCGACTCTGCTCTTACTCGCTGTCTCACCTTGGGCAAATTACTTCACCACTCCGTGCTTCATTTCCTCACCTACAAAACAGAGATGATAATGGTACCTACTTCACAGCATGACTCACAATTAAACGAGTAACTAAAATGTAAAGCACCTCTAATAATGTCTGAAATTTGTAATAACTAAATAAGTATATGCTATTATTATAATTATTATTATGTCTTTTCTATTCTTTTTGGCACAGCAAAAACTGAACATTTAGCCTGAAGGTCTGTGAGAGGCAGAGAGAAAGATTCTAGCTCCTGAAAACTCTGCTCAGTGGCTGGAAATCCCAAGGAGTTATCTGGCCTTGCTATGGCCTTTTCTTTCTTTCTTCCCTTTTTTTTTTTTTTTTTTAATTTTGTCCCAAGCGTTTGACCTTTCTGATGACTGGTTTGGTCGTGGAAATTTATCAGGGGCATTCTTTAAGGAATGATATGTTTTCAGATTCATGAGAGCATCAGGATTCCAAAATCTGGAAAATGCCTCTTTTGCTAGAGCAGTGGAGGGGCAGAATTCAAGACCAGCACTGCCATGTTCTAACTGTGTTAACCTCGATGAATTTCCTTCACCTCTCTGAGCCTCAGCTTCCTTTTGTACAAATTGGGAGAAGTGTTGGATCTATCTTAAAAGATTGTTTGCCAGCCAACAAGAATGTGGCTATATTGAAGTGCTATATTCAAATGTGAGACAGTAGAGACAGTAGAGATTCTTATGTGTCATAAAGGATTTCGATTCTCACGTTATATACTTACCATGTGGCTTTTGGCAAGTTACTTAACCATTGTTGAGAATCAGCATCTTTTCTATAAAGTAGAGATAATCAAACGAACTTCACGGGGTGACTGTGAGGGTTACAGAAAATCTTATATTGATAGCACTCAGTACAATATCTGAAATGTAGTCGTTATTTTAAAATGTTGGCTTTTATCCACCCCTACCCACCCTAGCCCCTTAATCCATACATATCCACACGCTCACATTGCAGATCTTTCTGAGAAAGAGAAACTCAGTGGAATCCCCTGATGAGAGAATGCGGACATTTGGGTGGTTTTGTCCTCTCCAATCTCAGCTCTGCAGGTGCCATTATTACAATAGAAGTTTCTTGTTGTGTTTCGCCTGGAGAAATAACAAAACTTTCGCTCTTCTCTCTTGCCTTTTCTTTCCTACTAGCTTGGTATCTCTTCAAATCGCCTTAACAAAAATAGTGTTGTGTTCTGTGTCAGGAGTTGGAGTGGGTAAAACCGGCTCTTTTCTTATCCTAGGGCTGCTACCAAAGGTCACCTGATGATTTAACTGCACTGGGAAGGGACTGGGAAGAATGAACTACAGCTAATGATAGTGACTTAGTGGGGAAGGAGCCACGTTTTCGCCCTGGATGTGGCTTTCTTGCTGGGGAGGAAGGGTAGGGTCATGTGGAGGGATCCAAAAGGATATTTTGGGTGAGAAAGACAGGGAAAGAGGAAGCACTCATTCACTGTCCTCATTCCACATGCTCGTGTTCCTACTAGTGGTAGGAAGAAAATTATGTCTTTATTTCTCTGTTGGTACAAAATGTCCTCTCTGATCACCTAACGCCCTGGTTTCTTTTAGCTAATGGGAGCCCTGGAAGCTCCACATGTTCTAGGCTGATAGACACAGAATCCAGTGAGCAGGACTTTGAGGGACACAAGCGAGAAACTAATTTGCTTAGTTCCATTTCTAACTGAATTGGGCATTAATTAACATCTGTTCTACAATTGCTCCAGAAAAAGAGAAACATTCCCAGCCCCCACCGTGTCCCATAAAGTGTGTTCTAGTACACAATATGCCTACATTCACCTAAGGCTGAAATGACTACAGGGAAGCTGGTAGTTTTACATTTTGTCATTGGATTAATTTGGTGTCTCACTTCATACATTTTCTAAACTTTCGGGTTTTTTTCCCTAAATTTTCAAAGTAAGGATATGGTTACCTCCCTCTTGAAGTGGCTGTAAGGAGTATAGCTAGAGATATAGATATAGATATAGATATAGATATAGATATAGATATAGATATAATTATTGTAAATTCCCTAGCACAGTGCCTGGTGTATAGTAGCTGCTCAATTAAAGGAAGCTTTTAATTATATGAACAATTAGTATCCTTTTTTGTTCATTTCTGGGCTTGCCCAAAAGTATCTACTACTGAGATTGTGGAGCTTACTCAAAGTATCTAGTACTCATTTCCTCCTAGCTCTGGAGGAACACAGCAGTTGTTGGGATGACTATAATAGGCTTAGTACTGCATAGGAAGAAAAGAAAGAGAAAGACTGACTTTGCATTCTGAGTTCTGTGAGCTCTTGGGTTCAGCACAACTCTCTGTATCACCAAGCTATATATTGACAACAATGCTCTATGACTACGCTGCTACTACCACTGCTATCACACTTAGGAATACTGCTAGCGTTTTGGGTGTTAACTCTGTGCCAGGGGTTTATATACAATAATATTATTGTCTGGTGTTATTATGCTGATTTTATTAATGAGACAACTGAGGCTTAAGAGGTTAAGCAACTTGTCCAGTATCCCAAAATTAATGAGAAATACAGATGAGATTAATACCTAGGAAAGTCTAGCTTAAAAATCCATGTTCTTAACCACCTTGCTATACAGCCCAAGTGGTCTGAAAATTTGCCCTGGGGGGACAGAAGGGAAAAGCAGGGACAGAAAACTATCTCTGCAGCTTGGCCAAGTCTGTCAAACAGGGGAGACTGACTGAAGCAACTGCTTTCCCTTTCTTCATGCCAAGCAAGGAACTCAGAGAAGAGCATACCCAAGGTGACATGTTCCCCTTTGACTAAGGACACATTCGCCTGGTAAGTTTCTAGATCTAGAAACAGCACTCACCAAATGCCTAGGATGAGTTACTAACTAGTCTTCTCTGTGGAGGTCACAAAGACTGGGCAGTCACATGGGTTGCTGGTGTTTTCAGGATGTAGCATAGTGTTCCCTAAATTTGTGTCTTAGATCATTAATTCCTCAAGATGTTCTACGAGGAAGGATTTCCTGATTCAATATTAGTAACTGAGACACTGTATATCCCTCTCTTGGAAATTCATGATGCCCATAAACATAGTAAAGGCTCTGAAAAGCCTTGCAATTAAAAAAAAAAAAACAAAATGAAAATGACTTATTTACTTTGCTTAACTCATTATTTCCCAAACACACTTGGCCGTAGAACCCTTTGTTGGAATGCCATCTATTAATATTGCAAGGAAATAGTGTTCCACGGAGCAGATGTCAAGAAATGTTTGCATAGTGCAAAGGACACTGGATTAGGAGGTCAAAGACTAGCTCCATTTCAGGTTTATTGATGTGTGTACATCAGTTTTCCTCTTTGGGCTGTAAAATGAGAAAGTTGATCTGTGTAATCTCCAGGCCTCCTTCTAGCTCAATATATCTGTGACTACGGCTATATCCACAGGACATGATGAAAGATTAAAACATGGAAAACACATTCCTAATTCTGGGAATTTTATTTTATTTTTTGAGACAGGGTCTCCCTCTGTCATCTCAGGCTGGGGTGCAGTGGCATGATCATGGCTCACTGCAGCATCAACCTTCCAGGCTCAACAATCCTCTTACCTCAGCCTCTTTAGCAGCGGGGAGCACAGGTGTACACCACCACGCCTGGCTAATTTTTATATTTTTTGTGAGATGGCGTTGTGAACATAGAACTCTTGGACTCAAGCAATCCTCCTGCCTCGGCCTCCCAAAGTGCTGAGATTACAGGTGTGAGCCACCATGCCTGGCTAGAATATTAAGTTAGATAAAAGAAATACATGTAGGTTAGAGCAGCGTATAGTACCTGGCAGCACATAATAAATGTTTAATAAATTTTTGCTAAATAAAAAAGGAAATGTGGAAAAGATAAAAGTACATTTAAATGAAATAAACTGGTTTAAAAGGATCTTAAGTAAAGGATTAATGAGATCATGAGTGATTGAGATGTAGTTGGAATGCTTCCAGGTAGAGATCAATTTTGAGCAGTTTAGAAAGAGAAGGAAAGGCCAGGTGCAATAGCTCACGCCTGTAATCTCAGCACTTCGGGAGGCTGAGGCAGGCGGATCACCTGAGGTCAGGAGTTGAAGATCAGCCTGGCCAACATGGCGAAACCCGGTCTCTACTGAAAATACAAAAATTAGCCGGACGTGGTGGTGTGTGCCTGTAATCCCAGCTACCCAGGAGGTTGAGGCAGGAGAATTGCTGGAACCCACGGGGCAGAGGCTGCAGTGAGCCGAGATTGCGCCACTGTACTCCAACCTGGGCAACAGAGCAAGGCTCAGTCTCAAAAAAAAGAAGGAAGGAAGGAAAGAAAGAAAGAAAAGTAATTTAACATTTTTATTTACCACTTACTATGTACCAGAAAATTTAAAGATGTTATGTTAATCTTTGCAACACTATGAAGCTTAAAAAAGTTTAAAACTTGCTCAGAATCACACTTCTGGTAACTGGAAATCAAGAGGTTGGAACTAATAGACCATTGGTGTTTTAATTTTAAAGTCCCAGAATCTAGGAATGTGTTCTCTATGTGGTTTGTTTTTGTTTTTGTTTTTTGAGACAGAGTCTCACTCTGTTGCCCAGGCTGGAGTGCAGTGGCACAATCTCAGCTCGCTGCAATCTTTGCCTCCCAGGTTCAAGCGATTCTCGTGCCTCAGCCCCCAGAGTAGCTGGGCCACAGGTGCATGCCACTACGCCTGGCTAATTTTTGTATTTTTAGTTGAGACAGGGTTTCGCCATGTTGACCAGGCTGGTCTTGAACTCCTGGCCTCAAGTGATCTGCCTGCCTTGGCCCCCCTAAGTGCTGGGATTACAGGCATGAGTCACCATGCCTCACCGTGTTTTCCACGTGTTTTAATTTTTCATCATGTCCTGTAGATTCAGTCATCATCATAGATTCATGGAGCTAGGAGGCCTGGAGATGATACAGGCCAACGTTCGCATTTTCAGCCCCAGAGTTCAAACTCTTACTCGGCAATCTGCTTCTCAAAGGCCACAATTTGACTAAAGAACTCTTCTTGATTAATAGTATAACTGCAAGGGAGCTTGCATTATTCTCTGAGTTACCTCAGTGCACATAATTGTGGAATAGGTTATCACGACTTCCCAAAAGAGAGTGTACGAGTGCATGCAAAATATTGGAAATCACCTAGTCGGAAGGACCTGGAGAGAGGGTGCCCTGAGAAGCAGTTCCAGAGGAGTTCAGTGAATGCCTGAGAGAAGGACATTTGGGAGGGAGAAGACTCTGCCAGGGATAATAGCATCTTCTGGGAAAGGAAAATTAATGCTACAACCCCCTCGGCGGTCTTCCAGTGAGAAATATCTTTGGATTTATAAGCTGACACCACTAGGTAGTATTTTAGTGTAGGTGTAAGAAGCAAATGGGGGAAAATGTGTCTCTTTTGTGGGTAATATAAAAATATCTGTGTCAGAGAGTGGTTAGAAT
Source organism: Rhinopithecus bieti (assembly GCF_001698545.2). Lineage (NCBI taxonomy): Eukaryota > Metazoa > Chordata > Mammalia > Primates > Cercopithecidae > Rhinopithecus > Rhinopithecus bieti. The sequence goes on from NW_016806331.1 coordinate 6,216,481, forward strand.
GACACGAAAGGTGGAGAGGAGGATGGAAAATAATAAGTGGAAAATGGGGGTTTTATAAAGCAGATCTTGTTAGCTGGGTCTCTGGGAGAAAGCAATGAAGAAAGATTTGTCATTTCACCCTTTCAGGTTTTTAGAGTGGTCGCCAACAAAATCAGCACTGTGGCACCTCTGGTGGTTTTTATTCTTCCTGGTCTTCCTAGAAGAAGAGAGGGCTTAGAAGTGGTTCTGCTGAGAGTGGGGTGTTAACTTGCAAATCAGCTGATTGCATTTTCTTCATGGGCTCAGGCAACCTCCCAGAGACATGGATGCCCTTGGCATAAATTAGACTGACAACCCTACCTCCCAGGCCACCCAACACCCAGTCCCAGGTAAACGTGTTCTGTTCCAGGTTTGGGAACTTGGATGCCCTGGCAATGGGGTAACTCAAGTCTCTGCTTCCCTAGCTAGCTGTGTGACTGGACCCCTCTGAGCTTCAGTTTTCTCATCTGCAAAATGAGCGCTTTGAACCTGACGACTCCTTGGTGTCCTCCTGTTTTGCAGTGCCATGCTTTCAACACTATCCAGTCCAGATGCTTCCCCATCGTGAAGATCCTCCGGGTCACCTGTGCACTCCTGCTAATCTCTGCCATTCGCCTTCTTACACCTTTTCCATATCTTCCCGTGGAACATGGTAATCTGGTTTCCAGATGGGCTACTGTCTCCTCCTAGCTGCAAGGCAGCAGCGCTTCTGGCGTTGGTTTCCATACTAAACTTAATGGTCTGATTTTAAGGGTTGGTTTTAAACAAACGGTCTGGTTGTATGTCCCCGAGTTACACTGCAGTGCTAAATGTTGGAGCGAGGCAATACCGGGAGAATCCAGGCAGCAGGCTTCACCCAGAGAGGGAGGGTGAGGGGAGGGGAGAGACGGAGAGAGAAGAGAGGGGGAATGAAAGGGGAGAGAGAGGGACTGAGACCGGAGAGCCAGAGACAGGAGCGGAAACCACAGAGGTAGAGTCGGGGCGGACATTGAAGAAACGTAGATGCACAGGGAGGGGCCAATATTAGTGTACAGAGAGAAAGACGGAACGCGGTGCGGTGACACCTAGCCTCGGAGGCAGTGGGAGCTCCGAGCCCACGGAGAGCGGGGGAGTTCCGCTTCCTCCCGCCCCAGCGGCCCCCGCCGCGCCTGGGAGCAGCCGGCCGTCCCGGCTCCGAGGGTGCAGCGCGCCCGGGCGCAGCGAGAGTGCGCGGAGCTGGGCTCCAGTGCGACCCCGCCGCTCGGGTTTGGGTGTCCTCAGGCTCCGCGCTCCTCCTCCCCTCCTCCAGATGGGACTGGCTCTCCTCTTTGCACAGCCAAGCTCGCGGGGAGACGTGGTGAGCAGTAGCCAGCAGCTGGTGTGCCCTGGACGCTGCTGACCGCCGCGCGCCCGGACCGGGTGTCCACATGAGTGCCTCTCCCAGCAGATCCAGGTAAGAACTTCCTGACCTTCCTGAGCCCTAGGAGAAACACACATGGATGCCGAGTGATGGTGAGGGATCCGGGTGAAACTGGAGGCTGTGGAAATTGGGAGTAGGGGGTGGGGGTGCTGTTACATCCGAATTTTCTTAGTGAAACATCAAAGTTACCCGAGGGCCAGGTAAAGCTATTAACATGGATGATGGTTTGGCTGAGGCGTCCCGCACCTGAGAGTTGGTGTCCCCAGGAAACCTCTGAGATAGATAGATTATCTCCTCCATGAATTTCTGGAGGTGGCTGAGCTGGCTTCCTTCTCCATTCAGTACCGGAGATGTGCACAGAACAGGTAGTGGGGACAGGGCTGGTTGAGCGTGGAGATTGCCTCTCCTTCTCTCTATCTTGCTGGCAAAAGTTTGAACTGGAAGCACTGGCTTCCCTTGTTCTGGGCAGTGCTGCCATCTCCCTACTTGGCTGCCTCATCAGTCTTATTATGCCTATTCTGCTTGCATGGTAGAAGTCCAAGATTTGGCAAAAAGACAAAGTGTCCATCATGGAGGTACCTAGGGAGACAAGGAAAAGGCTCCACTTCTCATTTCCTCTGAGGGCGGAAGTGAGAGGCTCCATCCCAGGGAAAACAGTTACTCTTGTAGAGTAGATGAAGGAATGAGAAGGTGTGGTCATTAGAATGAAGTTTTTAGAGCCCAAACAACTTGTTTGCATCCATCAGCCAACCTCATGCCTGGATAAACTTCATTCCTCAAAAAGTTCCTCAACAGGATATGCAGAAGCCAAAGTAACAAGAACGAACAGTTGCTTGCGTGCCCCCAGGCTTTCGTTTCTGGTGGGCCTGGAGCACCTGTGAGGGGCAACTCCACCCAAGGCCCAGTATTGAAGAGGGGTAGGGTGGGAGGACTGTACATATCACGAATGCTTGTCAATCTCTAGATTTTTTTTTCCTCCTAGGAAATAATAATTTTTAAAAAGGCTTGTAAAAAATAATAAAATGTTTCATGACAGCAGCAGATGTAAAACTCCCACTACTCTGGGCGAGGACAAAGAAATTTGTGCAGGGGGCTGAGCTTTCTCCTCTGCCAACGCCCACATGGGCACATCACCTTTTGGAGACACAAACAGTGTTTGTAGTGTTTTACAGATGAGGGGCCCTTCTCCTGGAAACTTTTTAGGAGGGGCGGATCTCAGCTGGGGCTCTCTCTTTGAGTTCAGGAAACTGAGTAGTAGAAATAGGTTGAAAATTACCCCAAGGTCCCACTGTACTCCTAATCTGATATAGAAACTCACTGTGGAACATAGTCAAAGAGAGGCACTCCTGCTTCCTAGTGGAACACACACCTAGCTCTCTCCCTTCTCTCTTTCATTTAATAGTATTTAGGAGGTTAGACAGGAAAGTGTAGACATGTAACTCTTATTCCCTCTATTCAACTATGCCTCCTGTCTTTGTTCCTTACTTGAAGATCATGTCTCTTGCTCGGACTGATTGTCCCTATTTATGTCACCTTCACTGCATCTTAGAGCCTTAGTTGCCTTTGATGGTGTACAGCGAGGTCTCCAGTGTTTGCCTGAAGGCCCCTTCCTTTGGCGCGTTTATTTGTAACTTGCTCAGGAGATCTCATCCTCACCTTGCAATTTGGATGAAGAGTTCTGCTGGATGTCACTGGTGTTCAAGAGATCCAGGGTCTTGAAAGGGCATGTGGCAGTTCTAGTTTTTTCCATCCATGCTCAAAAGCTGTTTGGTTTTGGAGGTTTGGGGCTGTGCTTTGGTGACAGTGTTGGAAAGAAACCAGTATGAGCAACTGATCAAAATCTAGTCAATCTGTGGTGCCAATTTGACATTGTCACAAAAAGTGAGTGCCCAATTTGGACACTTGATCAGCTGTGTTCAATGATCATAGGCCTGGAATGAAGTAACATCTACCTTTCTTCCTTTCTCTCCTTCCTTCCTTCCTTCCTTCCTTCCTTCCTTCCTTCCTTCCTTCCTTTCTCTTTCTTTCTCTCTCTCTTTCTTTCTCTCCTTCCCTCCTTCTTCTCCTCCCCCTCCTCCTTCATCCATCTTTCTTTCTTTCTTTCTTTCTTTCTTTCTTTCTTTCTTTCTTTCTTTCTTTCTTTCTTTCTTTCTTTCTTTCTTTCTTTCT
>NW_016806331.1:6220556-6223387 GCF_001698545.2 Rhinopithecus bieti
CTTTTTTTTTTTTTTTAAGGTTCTTCCTGCCCCTTCCTTCCTTCCTTCCTTCCTTTTTCTTTCTTCTTTCTTTCTTTCCTTTCTCTCTCTCTCTTTTCTTTCGATAGAGTTTCGCTCTTGTTGCGTAGGCTGGAGTGTGGAGGTGCAATCTCAGCTCACTGCAACCTCCACCTTCCAGTTTCAAGTGATTCTCCTGCCTCAGCCTCCCGAGAAGCTGGGATTACAGGCGCCTGCCACCATGCTCGGCTGATTTTTTGTATTTTTAGTAGAGATGGGGTTTCACCATGTTGGTCAGGCTGGTCTCAAACTCCTGACCTCCTGATCCACCCACCTTGGCCTCCCAAAGTGTTGGGATTTCAGGCATGAGCCACTGCATCTGGCTGAAAACACATCCTTCTTAGGAGATGGCATTTGTCCCTGCCATCTCCTTCCAGTCTTTGCTTTTCCACCATAGTAGTCATTTGATGTCCTTGCAGATTAGCTCATTGGTGGCCCCTCTCAATACACACATCTGTAATATGTATGCTTGTCACTGAAATCACCAGCCCCAGGTCTGCAGCTGCACTCCAGAGGTGTTTCCACTGCGCTGCTCCCACTGTCTGCTGCTTTTGCACAGGTGGCATGCAGTTTTCAGTGTTTGTGGCTTTGGGCTGCTGTTTACAACATTGCTAGGCATTATCACCGATTCTGCTTGCCCTGCAGAAGAGGTTACTTTCTCCTGGGGTGTCTGCTGCACTTTATACTCTTGCTTTTCATGGATCTTTCAGCTTGATCAAGAGTTTTTCTTTCTTCTTCTCCTTTCCCCCTTTTGCACCTGTGGATTGGTGCATTGGGAAACACATTTCTTTTCCTGTCTAGGCATGATCATTCTTCAAATGGTAAGAAAAGCCTTCATTCCTTGATTTGATCAATATGTACAAACCAGAAACACCGCACTATCTTTTAGCTGTAAGAGTTCCATATACCCTTTATTTTGGTGTATACAGACTCTGACTTCTAAGTATACTTCTAAGGTATACTCCAGTATCTGCTCTGCTTCATACCTGGTGGGTCTGCATTGCGCATCTGCATAATGAATGCCAATAACAGGCAGGAGGAGTGGAAACAGTGTTACTGCAGAGAAAGAGAGAGATAAAGTATCTTAGGAAATGGGATCATAAGTAGGCACACAGTCTTATGAGGGCCACCTTAATTTATTAAAGTCTCATTTGGTAGGATGAGAACAGAATTTCTTAGATGGTGGACCATGTGGCAGCAGACTCATATACAGAGCTATAAGATACTTAAGTACTTTTCTAGGATGGGTTGACATTGATGAATCTGTGACATAGTGGTCTGTTAACCATCTTTCTTCTTAGGCTTTCCTTAAACCAACAGCGATGTTGTCTTCAGAAAGTTGCTGGTGATCTACAGCAGGGGAGAGGAGTATCTCCAGTTGTTCATGAGCACCACAGGTGAAGAACCCATTCTAGGCGTATTCTAGGCATATTGAATGAGCTAAAGTGTGTTGGTTTCATCAGCCATTCTAACTGGCTTAAAACAATCTGAATCCTTTGGTTTGAAATTAGGTCAAATGGTGAGAGCTTTTTGAGATCCTAATGGGCATAAAGCAGGAAGTATCTTTCTCCTCTTAGCACCCTCATGGGCTTTTGGTACAACTCTGGAGCTTCTGGTAAAAGAGAAGTTTTCCTTTCTGAGCCAAGCTTGCAACAGGGTTAATTTGGGGTGGCCATGGGCTGCAGGGGTCGGAATTGGAGAGTGCAACTTGCATTTATTTTTTTTAAAAGCTTCATAAAATAAAATTGATTTTACAAAACACAAGACCAGTGATGTACTATCTGCCTGCGCCCCCCACCCCATGAGTTGCTGAGCTCAATGGATAGTAAACATATTAATCTAGATGAGGAAGTATAAAAAGGTCATCTTTGCAGCTCATCTGCCATCCAATCTAACTGATCTCTGAAATCCCATCTTTCTAGATATGTTCCATGTCTGGGACTAGGGGAAGGGGTAGGGGATGGCGTAGAGGCGGGGATGGAGGGAAGCAATTCCTAGAAAAGTTTGTGAGATCCAGCAAACCTGGAGATACAGGCTGCCCCGGAAGGCAAGGGCAGCCCTGGTGAGGGTGCAGGAAGCATGGGAGGAGAACCAGTCCCTGGGAAGGAGAGAAAGAGAAATGACACATAGAAATGATGAGGGAGGGGAGGGTGGGGCGGCGGAGAGAGGAAGCAAGCCAAGGAGGAGGAGGGAGAGGAAACAGATGGAACAAGAGGAAGATGCAGCGAGCGAACGCAAGAAAAGGCCAAAGAGGGGAAAAGAGCAGAAGATAAGTGAAAGCAGCACCTTGCTTTTGGGTTTTTTCTCTTCCCCGTTTTCCTCTGGCAGAGGGAGAATGCAAGTGAGCCAGCAGAACAGCGTGGTTTTTGTGCTTTGGAGGCTTCTCATTGAAGCTGTCAAGCCTCAACCCCTCACGGCAGCTCGTTCTATTTTATATTTTGCAGAATGGAAATTAAACAAATGACCCCGTGATGGCGTTTTCATGAAGATTTTATCCAGCACACCACCCACACAGCCAGTGCTGGGGTGGCTGAATATTTAGCATAATATTCTATTTAATCATATAAGAAGGTATCCTCAAGAGAGTGGCAGACATGAAGCCTGGGCTTTGATAGCCGCTTGTAAAGAACTGCTTTGATGAGGGTGGGCAGAAGTCAGAAAGGAACCTTGTTCTCTGGCTTTTGCGGTTGTTAGCAAGAAGAATTCCAGTTAACTGAATTCTGGTGGAGTTTAGCATTTCCCGTCTCATACTCTTTTTTTTTTTTTTTTTTTTT
>NW_016806331.1:6225068-6232175 GCF_001698545.2 Rhinopithecus bieti
AAGCCTCAACCCCTCACGGCAGCTCGTTCTATTTTTATATTTTGCAGAATGGAAATTAAACAAATGACCCCGTGATGGCGTTTTCATGAAGATTTTATCCAGCACACCACCCACACAGCCAGTGCTGGGGTGGCTGAATATTTAGCATAATATTCTATTTAATCATATAAGAAGGTATCCTCAAGAGAGTGGCAGACATGAAGCCTGGGCTTTGATAGCCGCTTGTAAAGAACTGCTTTGATGAGGGTGGGCAGAAGTCAGAAAGGAACCTTGTTCTCTGGCTTTTGCGGTTGTTAGCAAGAAGAATTCCAGTTAACTGAATTCTGGTGGAGTTTAGCATTTCCCGTCTCATACTCTTTTTTTTTTTTTTTTTTTGGCACTGGGTTTGATTCCAGACTTTGTGAGCACTCGTGGTTCAGTTCTCCTTGGAGATCTCATTGGAGGCTAAAAATGGCTCACTTTGGCTGAACTTGCCCTGAGTGGAAGCCTTGCTTAGAATTTGGGCACTCACTCTATTTGTTGGTCTGGTTAGGGAAGCTAGTGTGTACTTTGCTGATGGGACAGTGCTTAGGAAGCTGGCATAATGATGCACATCTAGTACTTGGTGAGAACACAAAGCAGATGATATTTTATTGGTTTAGACATGGGCTTACTTCCTTACGTCCCAGAAGATTTAGTAGCAATTAAATGCATGCCCCTTTGCACATAACCATTCCTTTGAAGGAAAACAAAAACATAAACCAACAGCGCGTGTTAAGGGGACCAATTAATCAGACACGGTTGGTTGGGTAGATGTAAAAATGTCAGACTGTTCCTAAGGCTTCTTACTGCCATGCACGTGTTTGTGTTTAACAGGGTATTTATGGGCTCTTTTTCCTTATATGTTGAAGGGTTATATAATTCCCCAGCGATTAACCTTTAAAATGCTGTTTTTACAAGTTCAGTACCTAGACTAGATAGCAATGAAGAGTGATGTTGAGTCAGTCCGACTTCAAAGGGAGCGATGGGTGGAACCGCTGGACTCGGAAAGGAGCGCTTCTTCCTGCCAGCTAGCCTCGTAGTGGTTGATCTTTCCCTCTGAAATGAAACAGGTTTACTAGCCAGAGACTATTCCCTGCAGTGACTATAAAAAGGTATCTTCGTCTCTGACGCAGGGAGCGACTGAGAGCATCGGCATGAGCCATCTGAGTATGTGTTCAAAGACCTGAGGAAAGGCAGGATTGACAGTCCATTAAGGGGAAGGCAGAAGTTTCTTTCCTTTTCCTCCTCTAATTAGGCATCCGTGTGCATTTTCTCTCACCATTCTTTGTTCTTCCCTATCTGATTCAGACAGTTCATCTGGCATAGCTTTGAAGCCAAGGAATGTTTTTATGCACATTGAGGAAGAAGAGGAATAAGATAAACTCAGGTCAGAACTTCCTTTACTACTGTCATTTTCAGAGTATGGCTTCCCAGATATAAGGCTCCATCTCTCAGGTCTCTCTGCTCAGCCATGCTCCAGAGTTGAACTGTTTCTCACTGGCAGTCCCACAAGCTGAACGTGACTGTCCCCATTGCTGCTTTGGCATGTGTTTTTCCCCAGACTCTGTACTTGGGCCCTGAACCTCTTCAGGCTCCAGTCTTTCAAAAAACAAACCTGCAAAATAAGTTTCTCAACTCGTTTGGAAGTAGAGAATTTATACAAAGTCTTTCATTTTCCTAGTGAGGATGGCATGGTTAACTCTCTCATGAGTATGGCCAATAAACAAAAGCACCTTTGAACTCTTCATTATTCTTATTTTATTGCTACTAAAATGTCATTTGTATCATAACTTATTGCTTACAGCACTATTCTATTGTTTTATTTAATTGTCATAAAAATATTTTGCATAAGGAACTGTTATTACTCACGTTATAGTTGCAGAAATTGAGGCCTAGAGACAGGATGCCCCAAATCACATCGACAGTAAGTGGCGAACCAATGTTCTATTTTTAAACTATGATTTTCCACACCATGCTTTCCTTGTAGATTCTACCCTACATTTTCTTTCTTTCTTTTCTTTTTTTTTCCTATTTTTTTTTTTTTTTTTTAACAGAGTCTCACATTGTTGTCCAGGCTGGAGTGCAGTGGCATGATCTCGGCTTACTGCAATTTCCGCCTCCTGGGTTCAAGAGATTCTCCTGCCTCAGTCTCCCCAGTAGCTGGGATTACAGGCATGTGCCACCACGCCCAGCTAATTTTTGTATTTTTAGTAGAAACAAGTTTCGCCACGTTGGCCAGGCTGGTCTCGAGCTCCTGACCTCAGGTGATCCACCCACCTTAGCCTCCCAAAGTGTTGGGATTACAGGCATGAGGCACCACGCCTGGCCTAACCTATGTTTTCAATGCCGTCTTTTTCTTATAACTTTTCCTATCATCTGTCATTAGTTCTCCTCCTCTGCAGGTAGGGGTCTACAAGCATCTCATTGCAGTTGATATATAAGGAGATTCCCTAAAATATGGATACCCGTGCAAATTGAATTAAAGGAATTCGGAACAGTGAAGTAGCCTGTATCTATTTTCTGGAGGCCTACTGACTTTCTTTTAGGTTTTGACATGTTACTCACTGCCAAGTTTTCTTGACATCTAAGTCAGAGAAAATGCTGAATAAAAGTTGGCATTATACCTGCTCCTTGTAACTGCGATCTCCCTCCTTTTTTATGTATATTATCTGTAAAGGTGACTCCTGCCCCATAGCCTGCTCCAGCTGAACCAGTGTTTAAATAAATTTCTGTAAGGCAAATAAATTATAAAAGAATTTGAGGGAGACCACCACTTCCAAAAGAAAGCAGAGGCAAGTCTCTTAGGATTTAAGCTTCTATAAATTGGCTTTTTGAAGTCTTTCTTCATCTTGGCTGGGGCCATTCCCTCCATTTGAACTCAGTTGAAAGCAATCAATAGAAAATGCTAATTTCTGGTCCTGGCTTGTCTTTTGCATGCACGAACTTCCTGCTATTTGTCTGAGAAAGTGCACACCCAGGTAAAAAGGCTGTGCTGATGGCTTTATTTAGCAGTTAGATCAACCCAAGCTGAATGTCAAAAAGCAGGAACAAGTTAGCAGGAACAGTAGGGCTATTTTCTTAGAGTGTTGGCCCAACTGTGATGAGGCTAGAGGACTTACACAATTAGGTTTAAAACATAATTTTATCTATTCCTTTTCTTTCTCCTAAAGTATAATTCTTAAGACACCAGCATGCCCCATGGACCTGGGTGCGTAATGCTAGTACTGGGTTTTGACTTTTCTATCTGAAGCCTGATATCTCTTAGCAACAGCCAGATTTAATTTAGGTATCCAACCTTTGGGCTACCTTGTATAACTGCACTGAAATGATGGGACTGTGATCAAGTTTTGGCAATTGATCTTTAGAGAAGACGAAAGACAGTACAAACAAGCATGAAATAGGGGTAAGAAGAACACAGACAGTCGTACTTTCTATGGGTTTTATTCCTCTGTGGGCAATGGAAAGAAGTGTGTTGATGGATTGGAATCTAGGTTTTTCAGAGCACTGGTGAAGTGCTCTTGTCTTCTATTCTTTTCTACTGGGGTATCTTATCTCTACCAATTGTGGACAAGGTGTAATATGTTCTTACTCCAGTATTATTCTGTTCTTGTTTATTTCTGTCATTTTTTCCACATTATCATTTTAGATTACTACAACAAACATTTGTTAAACAAGAAACAATGGGCCAGGTGTGGTGGCTCATACCTGTAATCCCAGCACTTTGGGAGGCTAAGGTGGGAGGATCGCTTGAGACCAGGAGTTCAAGACCACCCTGGGCAACATAGTGAGACCATTTTTCTACAAAAATAAAGAACTTAGCCAGGCATGATGGCATGCACCCGTAGTCCTAGCTACATGGGAGGCTGAGGTGGGAGGATCACTTGAGCCCAAGAGTTTGAGGTTGCAGCGACCCATGATTGTGCCACTGTGCTCCAGCCTGGGCAACATAGCAAGACCCTGTCTCAAAAACAAAAACAAAAATAGAAACAAGGTAGGTCTTGAGGATACAGAGTTGAATAAGACATAATTCTTTCAACATATAGCTCACGGTCTAGGAGGGAGGATAAACATAAAGCAGAAGAGTCAGACACCTTATTAATGACTATGAAGAGGTAAGAATGAGTGTCATAGGAACACCAAATCCAAAGCAGTGAGCAGAACAGCCCAGCTGAATCTGAGAAGGCTTTTTCAGAAGAGGTTATATTTTAGCTGGGTTCTAAAAGGTGAGTAGGCGTGATCCAGACGGAGAAGGGTGAAATTGTATTTCAGGCAGATGGGATAGCATGTGCAAAAACATGGGGTTGTGAGGTACTTGACGTGTTTGCGAAGAGTCATTTAGTCAGACTCTAAGGCATCTGTAAGAGAGGCAATGAGGCCGGCGTGATGAGTTGGAGCCACTTGTGAAGGTCCAGTTATGCAGCTTGTAGTTAACTGAGGCAACATCATTTTTTTTTTTTTTTTTTTTTTAGCAGGAAGGTAAGAAGAACAGATTAGTTTTTTAGGAATATAGCTCTAGAAGCAATGTGGAAGATGAACAGAAACAAGGACATTCCAAAGTTATGTCCAGATGCCATGAAGGAGGCTGCTGAGTGGTCCAGATGAGACCTGATGGAGTTTGGACTCTGGCAAGAAAGATTAGAAAGTATCATCCAGATCTGAGAGTTAGTTTAAAGAACAGTCATCAAAATTTGGTAACAGGTGGATGATGGAGGCTGTAGATAGAAAGAGGAGGAGCCAGGGCCAGCCGTGGTGGCTCACACCTGTAATCCCAGCACTTTGGGAGGCCTAGGCAGGCAGATCACGAGGTCAGGAGTTCGAGACCAGCCTGGCTAACATGATGAGACCCCCATCTCTACTAAAAATACAAGAGTTAGCTGGGCGTGGTGGTGGACGCCTGTGGTCCCAGCTGCTCGTGAGACTGAGGTAGGAGAATCATTTGAACCCAGGAGGTGGAGGTTGCAGTGAGCCGAGATTGCACCATTGCACTCCTGCCTGGGCGACAGTGCACAACTACATCTTAAAAAAAAAAAAAAAAAAAAAGAAAGAGGAGGGGCCCTAGACTGCATTAATATTCTAGCTTGATGTTATCTGAACTAGGTCAATGGCCATAACTGAAGATAAAATGTACTGAAAAGGCAGGATTGAAAGTTAAGCCTGGAACAGTGGTTCATAGCTATAATCCCAGCACTTTGGAAGGCCAAGGTGGGCAGATTGCTTGAGGCTGGGAGTTCGAGACCAGCCTGGCCAACAAGGTGAAACCCCGACTCTACAAAAAATACAAACATTAGCTGGACGTTGTGGTGCGTACCTGTAATCCCAGCTACTTGGGAAGCTGAGGCACGACAATTGCTTGAACCAAGGAGGCAGAAGTTGCAGTGAGCTGAGATCGCATCACTGCACTCCAGCCTGGGTGACACAGAGAGACTCTGTCTCAGAAAAAAAAAAAAAAAAAAGAAAGAAAGACAGAAAAGTAAGGTAATGAAATCAACATTTGAGCAGGATGACGATTGGAAAGAGGCCACTGGAGTGAAGATTTGGGGTTTCATTCATTATCTTGGTAAAAATAGTGTCAGTGAAACCCCAGGGGAAGAAGATGGGATAGGAGCAAGATAGAAACATTGTGCAGAGTTTAGAACTTGAAGGCAGCTGAGAGTTTGAGCTCCCTACCCTTTATATTTGAAAGAAACAAAAGGAGATGGAATGACAACTTACAGGGGAAGAAAGAAAAAAAATGAGCTTTCAAAAGAGGGAAGTCAGGCTGGGGGAAGTGACTCATACCTGTAATCCCAGCACTTTGGGAAGCCAAGGCCGGAGGGTCACTTGAGGCCAGGAGTTTAAGACTGACTTGAGCAACAAAGTGAGACCCCATATCTACAAAAATAGAAATGCAAAAAGTTAGCCAGGCATGGTGGCACGCACCTGCAGTCTCAGCTGCTTGGGAGGCTGAAGTGAGAGAATCACTTGAGCCCAGGAGGTTGAGGCTGCAGTAAGCTGTGATCACACCATTGCACTCCAGCCTGGGGGACAGAGCCAGATCCCATCTCTAAAAAGAAAAGAAAGAAATCACTTGAATATGTTTATCAATAAATAAGAAATATCTAGATAGGGAGAGATTGCAAATGTAGAAAGAAGAAGAGACAACTAAGAGAAACTTGAGAACTCGGAAGGTAACAGAATCTAGCAAAAAGTAAGAACAAATAAACAAAGGAAACTGAGGGATTAAATTTGTAGAGGGAAGAACAAAAGGGAACCAATATTCATGGTTTGCCAAACACTGGCGCTAGGTATTTTACATTTGTCGATTTATTTAATTTTCATTAAAACCCTATAAAGTGTGGCCAGGCACCGTGGCTCATGCCTGCCCTCCCAGCAATTTGGTTGGCCGAGGTGGGTGGATTGCTTGAGGCCAGGCGTTTGTGACCAGCCTGGGCAACATGGCGAAACCCCGTCTCTACTAAAAATACAAAAATTAGCCGGGTGTGCTGGTGTGCGCCTGTGTCCCCAGCTGCTCAGGAGACTGAGGTGGGATGATCCCTTGAGCTCGGGAGGCTGAGGTTGCAATGAGCTGAGTTCCCGCCACTGCACTCCAGCCTGGGCACTCCAGCCTGGGAAACAGTGAGACCCTGTCGCCGAAAAAGAAAAAAGAAAAAAAAAAACCCATAAAGGAAAATAAAGAATGCCCTTTTCTTGGAGAAAATGGGAAAACAGCAAAGATTAGTCATACTTTCAGAAGTGCAGATGTGAAGGACCCCTGGAAGTCACTTCAAGAGAGAAGTTCTTGGCTGGGTGTGGTGGCTCACATCTGCGATTCTAGCACACTGGGAGGCTGAGGCAGGCAGATCACTTGATTTCAGGAGTTTGAGACCAGCCTGGCCAACATGGTGAAACCCCGTCTCTACTAAAAATACAAAAATTAGCTGGGGATGGTGATGCACGCCTATAGTCCCAGCTACTTGGGAGGCTGAGGCAGGAGAATCGCTTGAACCTGGGAGGTGGAGGTTGCAGTGAACTGAGATCGTGCCACTACACACTCCAACCTGGGTGACAGAGCGAGAATCCAACTAAAAAAAAAAAAAAAAAAAAAAA
>NW_016806331.1:6232468-6265888 GCF_001698545.2 Rhinopithecus bieti
TTTTCTTTTCTTTTTTTTTTTTTGAGATGGAGTCTCACTCTGTCACCCAGGCTGGAGTGCAGTGGTGCGATCTTGGCTCCCTGTAGTCTCTGCTTCCCAGGCTCAAGCAATTATCCAACCTCAGCCTCCCGAGGAGCTGGGACTACAGTCACATGCCACCACACCTGGCTAAGTTTTTGTATTTTTGGTAGAGACGGGGGTCTCGTCATGTTGCCCAGGCTGGTCTCGAACTCCTGAGCTCAAGCAATTCGTTCACCTCAGCCTCCAAAAGCGCTGGGATTACAGGTGTGAGCCACTGCACCCCGCCTTCAAGAGTTATCAAGTGATAACTTCTATTTCCTCTCTGAAGAGAAGGTGAAGTCATCTTCTGAGAGTGAAATAGGGAGTGAGGTGGGAGCTCAGAAAGCATGGAAGTGTTTTTGAAGGGTGAAAATTATTGACTGGGGACAAAGGAAAAGATTTCCATACAGTGTTCTGTTGGAGTTGGAAAGCATGCTCTATGTGCAGGATCGTCTCAATCTGCACCATAGCCCATGAGCAGTGAGTTGGGGTCCTCTTGGGTAGATGTTTTGGGAAGGTTGGCGGAATCACAAGATGCTGAGCATTCTGGTGAGACTCAGGGGAGCGTAAAGCTAGAAGGTGCCTGAAACTGGGAGAACGACGAGATTGAAGAAGAGATTTAAGGCAGGAATAGAATGAGAAATGTCAATGGATTGGAGATTGAGATCTTGACAGATCTCAGAGGCACTTTAAGATCCTAGGCTGACACTGGAGAAAACGTTGCTTCATTCAGCGGGATGCATGTCAGTGACCACCTACTTTAAACTCATGCTGGTCGTCTTTGCATGAACAAAAGATGGAGCTGTTGAATTGTTGAGTGGGTGGCTGAGAGAGGCTGTGAAAGTCCAGGTTGGGTAATCCCCACCATCTTGGATTAGTTAGTGTGAGCCTCTCTGGAGTCAGATTGGTCTCACGGCCTATCTGCCAGGCCTTATGATTATGTAAAGGCAAAGAGCCCAGTTAATAGGTGTTTTGAAAAGCTTCTAAAACCTATAATTGTGAGCCTTTTCTACCTTGGACTTTTGAAGGTTTAAACCACAGATTTTTTTAATAAAAAGGTTAAGTTATTGCATTTTATGTCACAATGCCTTACAATAAATTTATCCCTTCCAGAGAACAGTTCCTATCTCTCACTTTGTGAAATTTTAGGCCCATGAAGTGAATTTTCTAGGCCATTCCCTATCCCTCCACTCCAGCCAATTAATATCATGGTTTGCATTTTCATCCAATCTTGCATAGTGTGTGGGCTTGGTTCACCACACAGCCACATGCTTTTTAACAAGTGTTGTCACCAGGCACCAGGTGTAGGATGAACCTGCTGAGGCAGACAAAGGATCTTTCTGTCATGCAGGGAACAGCACCAGCAGGTGAAAACCCTGCTGCTCTGGCTCTTTCTGGCTTGTTCTGTTAGGGTTCTCCACGATTTGTCTATCCTTACTCTCTGTCCTTACCCCAGGCTTAGCCTCAAGCTTCCCCTGTATCTAGGTGTTGGATCATTGTAACATCTGCAGTCTAGTGGAACTACATGTCTCTGTTCTACATACAAATACCAAAAGAACACAGGTCTCTAGGTATCTGTGAACAACTGACGTCATCCAAAAGAGCTTTAAAATCAGGGGAAAAAAATCTCTGTTGTGTTTTATCTGCCTGTTTATTTGTTTGCTTTGATTACAGAGCACTGAAGCAAGGTTTTAAAATGTCCTTTGTCAACCCGTTACAGGTGGTTCTGATTCCTTCCACTGTTATTACAGTAGGAGACTAAATGTAATTACCCAGCACTTCAATTTAGACGTCAAACACAATTACACAGAAAACAATCTGTTAGAGTGTCCTAATGATTCAGTTGTTACTTGGTTTTATGGTGAATTCTAGGTAAGAAATACTAAAAATTAGGATCTCAGTTGCCCTTTGTGGCTTAACCTTTATATGTTCCTGGCCATTTAGGAACCTAGATTCATCTCATTTAAGCTTCTACAGATGAGGAAAAAGAGACCAAGAAAATGGAAATCAGTCATCCAGGTTCAGAAAACTGTCTGGGAATAGGTTTGGGACTAGCACCCCCATCTCCTGATACAGAATTTAGTGCTCTGAAGCTCTCTGGGGAGGAGCGCCACCCTCTAGTTGATGGAGAAGGGGACTCTGAGGAGGTGTGGAATGGTGCTGTCATTTAGGGGACAGCTTGTGGGACAACATGTAAAGTATTCTGGCTCTCCATTGGCCTTACAAGCAGATTATCTTGTAAAGTTTTTCATCAGTACCTACCAAATCTTTCTCCTCCTTCCCTCATTTTCTAGTGGGTGTGTGTTTAAGGTAAAATAATTCAAGCAGGTAAATTTTGTTTTACCACCACACATTTTAATATCATATGCATATGAATAGCAAATAAAAATTTGCTATTCATTAATCTCCTGATTATTTATAATATGTCACTCTCTGTTAACAGGCAGAAATTTGTGTTAATAATTGAGAGCTTTCTGGCTGGGAGCAGTGACTCACGCCTGTAATCCCAGCACTTTGGAAGGCTGAGTTGGGTGGATCACTTGAAGCCAGGAGATCGAGACTAGCCTCACCAACATGGTGAAAACCGTCTCTACCAAAAATACAAAAATTAGCCAGGCATGGTGGCACATGCCTATAATCTCAGCTCCTCAGGCGGCTGAGGCATGAGAATCACTTGAGCCCAGGAGGTAGAGGTTGCGGTGAGCAGAGATCGCACCACTGCAATCCATCCTGGGCCACAGAGTGAGACTCTGTCTCAAATAAATAAGTAAATAAATAATAATAATAATAATTGAGAGCTTTTTTTTTTCTAAAATATCACTGGTCTCTTATACAACAGAGAGGCTAGAACTATGTCGAGCAGCAGTAAGGTTTACCTGGCCTTACAGCCAGAGGGCGCGGAGGTGTAGATGAGCTTTAGATAGCATGGGCACTGGTTTCTCTGATTGCCAGTCATCTGTAACCTGGCTTCTGATCTGCCAAGGTATGGCACAGACTCTCTGTGATCTGCCCAGGAGAGGAGACTGAATCAGTGCTATTACAACTCTGGCATTCCCTTTCAGAAAAGGTAGAAGTTCTCCCAAGTTGCTGCTCAGGGCCTTGTCGGTCAGTTTGGTAGGTTCGATGCTTATTGATGCAGAAACAGGGACCAAGCAAATGTCCTTAACTCTGGGATTTTTGTCACTTTGCAGAAAAGACCTACTGGAAGAGGTTAAAACATTATTTGAAAGAAGGAACTCTCCAAGGCATATGTCTTACGTACTTAGGTGGGAGAAGGTTATTTGACTATGAACAAGAAATTGAGTGGGAACCAATTAAATTGCTGTAAGAAAATTAAGGGAGTCCTCTAAGAAAGTGTCAACCCTCTGCCTCCATAGAATAGGAGTTAATAAATTATTTTGTGAAACCCTCCACAAAATCAGATAGGCTTCCTTTGCTAGAGCTTGAGATCCCTGAGTTTAGCTATACAGCATATGTGGTCATTTTGGAGAATTGTTTTCTATTTGCTAATTATTTTGCTCCCCAATTTTGCTTTCCCCAGGGAGAATCCCATCTGGACAAACTATCAGTTAACAGCCATGTAGTCATCCATGTTAATAGCTTTACTGAGTAGCTACTCAGACATGCTAGCTGTGTAGAGAAATGTGAGATGTGGTAGGTGTTTCAATATATCAATGGTACCTATGGTTTGATTATTTTCCTGGTCTGTTCAAATGCTACTAACTGCTTCCAAAATGTTATAAATGATGTGTTTGTAGTGTGGATTGTTTCTCTGTTATCTATATTAGTGTTGCTGTCTATTCTTAAATCACTCATCAAATACTTTTGTGTTGTGTCTGTCTCATTCTCCCTTGCCCCAGTCAAACTGAGCCTAGTATTACAAGGTAGCCATTTTGCCATTGAGTCTTGAAGACAAAAAATGGTAATGCAAAATAAACATTACTACTTATAGCCCCCTTCCTCTCTCATAATAAACCACTGTCTCTGTTGAACTTTTAACTGCAACCACAGTCCAGAGTTTCAAGGAGCCATCTCTCAAACATGGGTATCATTAAGGTCCAGAGATTTCTAACCACAGACTTACTATCTTTGGAATAAAAGCCTGAGAGCAGCCTAACTCACGTCTAATGCAGGAAGGGCAAGTTAAAAACAGCCTTGGCATCCTTGAGATCACTGACCCTACAGGCATTATAGCCTTCGAGTTTTATTTTGATAACAACCTCCTGGTGTACTTGTCTGCTATTTGGTTAAATTATTGCAAAGCAATAGACAGCAACCCTCTGCTTTTATTTCCAGCTCACTTCAGGGTAGGGCTAATGAGCTTTCACTCTGGGCTGAGTGCTTGGGTCATGCGATGACAGATGTGGGAGAAGCAATCCTAGGAATGAGCTATATTAAAACATAATCTAAGGCTCTGGTGCTGCATTGCCATGAGGCAGGGGCAGGGTGGCATCTGTCTTCCCCAATGTCACAAACAGCAAAGTAGTCACAGAGTTTCAACAAAGGATGTTCATTTGACCTTGGCATTGATCCAGGTCTGATCTATTAATATATCAGAAGTAACATGATCTTTAGCATCCTTATCATCATCGTCACTAACAATCTTTTACTTATTTAGTTTTTACTAACAATCTTTTATTGAAACTTTTACTATGTGCCAAACACTTGCTAAGGATAGTATCTTCATGATCTCACTTAACTTACAACACTAATAAATCAGTATTATTAATTTCCCAATTTTAGAGAGGAGGAAACTGAGATTTGGGAGACTATAAGACTTCCTTAAGGTTATTTTTACTGGTGTGCAGATCTGGGGTTCAAATCTAGGTCTGATTTCAGAGCCTGAGCTTTTAACACAACTATGTTATATTAAACAAATAAATCAGCCAGCATGGTGGCTCACACGTGTTAATCCCAGCTACTCAGGAGGCTGAGGCAGAAGGATCCCTTGAGGCCAGGAATTTGGGACCGCCCTGGGCAACATAGAGACATCTCATTTCTATTAAAAAAAAAAAAAAAAAAAGAGAGAGAGAAAGACAAGCAAGCAAAGAAATCAGAAACTATTTATCAGGCATCTCCTCTTTGTAAGATGCTATATTAGATTTATGGGGTTGGGGTACAAAAAAGCATAAGTTACTTTCCATCCCCAAATGGCTTTAAGTGTTATTGGCCAAGAAGTCATTTAAAAGATAACTAACAATATACTAGATGCCAAGTATGTGGAACATAGTAAATGTTATATGAATAAAGAGGAAGTTTGGAGAGTCACACTGGGCCTTGCACAGTGGGCAAGGTTTATATTGACGGAAAATAAATAAGAAACACATTTCACAACAGGGAGGTGACGTGAACAAATCCTAAGGATGAGGAAGTACAAGGCGTGTCATGTTGTTGAAGGTTGGAGAATGATGGGAACGGGGTAGATGAAGAGTCAGTTCTCCAGGAAAGAAGTTTTCATGTACTCACCTATTTGGCCCTCAGATAGTATACTGAGTGCCTGCTGTCTAAAGTTGTTTCTGGGGGAAGAATGAGAGAGAAGGGTGAAAAGGTAGATTTTTTTTTTCCAGAGTTGTCTGGCTGGCCTGCCTCATGCAAGCATGGGAATTAGTATTTGGTCAGCAGTCTCTTCTCTTAACTTCACAGTTATACACACTTGCTGGAGTATGTTCTGGTTCTGACCTTTCTTCCCTGGCCAATATGTCAGAAGGAAAGAGACCAGCTTTGGTATATCAATCTTACTATTTCTAAACTTGAAAAAAAAAAATCAAAGCAATATAGCAGTGTTACAAAAATGTTTAAAAGAAATGGGCAATCGCCCATAGTTCTACGATTCTTAATATAACTAAGGTTTCTAATCTTTTCTAGTTGAAATAATGCCTTTTTTACATGCTTCTAATCAGATGGTGTGTACAATTTTGCATCCTGCTTTATTTACAGAGTTAGAACTATGAAAATGTGTTGAGTAAATGAACATCGATGCATAGTGTTTACAGGAATCAGGTGTACTGCCTCTTCCCCGTTGTTAATATAAATTGTTTTGAATGTTATCTATTTAAATGAAGATGGGGTCAATGAAGGTTTTCAGGGATCCTACTTTTAAGGTATGGCTTTTGAATTCTGATACAGACAATAGGAACTATCTTAGCGTGGATTCAAGAGACTTGAGAATTGAAATCCTGATGGGCAGGAGCAACATAAATATCACTCTAGTTCCGTCTGTCCCTAAGGAGAACCAGCTTAAGTGCAAAGACAATCTCTCATTTGTGAACATGGGCATGATTCCCTTTTTCGCTTTTAATTGCCCAAATCTTGCCCCTTTGTCCGGCATCTGGTCAAGGAACAGGGATGTTCTCAGATAAGGGATGTGGGGGAACTGGGACCAAGTCCTTGGAATTTGAAGTTTTTCTCCCACAGTGGTTGTGCCTGAGTTGCCGTTCTTGCCTGCTCTGTGATCCAAGTAGTTGCTGTGTTCAGAATTGCCATGAGCTTTTGGAAACCTCAGTAACTGCTAACTAAAGTAACAGGTGTGAAATTCGTTCTGTGGTTCAGTTCTGCCAATCTTAAGCCCATAAAAAGTACACAGAGTTCCATGTGTATTAATCAGCAGTATCCTTCTCTCTCCCATCCATTTTTGCCTGGTTGAGTAATTCCAAGAACTACTCTAAAAGAACACAAGTATTGACTTTGACAAACAAATTGCATCTCCCTTTCAAGATTCCTCCGCTCAGCTCCTGAATTCTTCTGACAGTCTAAAAAATAGGTCCAATAAGACAATATTGTTGCATTTCTTTTAGATTGATTTATCCTGGGAGCATCTCCTCCGTCTTGTCTGTACATCTCGCACTGAGATGATAGCTGTTATAAAAATCCAAAGATAAATGCTTAAAAACATCAGCAACCAAATTAATTCAGGGATTTATCTCACTCATGTGAACTTGATGATCATCCTCATGTTTGATGAGATGTTCTGGGTGGGTAAAGCATCAGAGCAAATAGAGCAAGATGTGTGCTGGGTGCAGGAAAAAGGAAAGTCCCCTAGGAGAAACAGAGTTGAGCAGTCGCCAGAGTATGGTATCTCAGTAGTAACACCACCAAGGAAGAGAAGGGGTCTGTGATGCACAGGAAGCCAGTACCAGGCCTGGTGAATATCAAAAGCAGCAGATGAGGAGACAAGGAGGCCGGCTGGAAGGGAAGGGGTGGCTCATTGTTCTTCTCTGTTTATCTGCTGCTTGCTTTTATTGAGCACCTAAGATGGCAAATCTCTGAACTAGACGTGCTCCCTGACCTCTTCCTGCAAGTGACATTCAGAAGAGCTGGAAGATAATATACACTTAGAAGATCCAGTGACTCTCCATTTGTTATTCTCCCAATGGAAGACCTTGAACTAGGAACTTGAGGAGAAAGGTTAGCCATCTAAAGAAAAGTCTTGCAAAATATCTCAAACTCAAATGAAATGGATTGCTCTCCACCACCATGCGCTTCCAGCTGAAAAGTGGTCATGTGTGTGCATGGCAGTGGCTCTGCCACCTTCTATGGGACTCCTCTGTGTTTTAGACTGAGTATAGAAAGGTGCTCAGCACACTCTGTCCTTTTTTCCCTGTTAGCATAGATACGTTTCTGCGTCCACAGGCACAAAGCCAAGGACCCATGTGTTGTAGTGGTCAGAACACTGGACTTGGTAACGGTTATCAAAGCTACTGTTTATTACTCATTTTTTCTGTGCCAGGGAGGTAGTCGAAGGTGCTATTTTTCCATTTACTTATGAAGATGCTGAGACTTGAAGACACTGATTAACTTGCCAAGATCATGGAATTAGTAAGAGGAAGACCTGTATTGGCACCCGGGTTCATCTGACTTCAAAGCCTGTGTTTTTTACTGCCTATGGCAATCTGTCTCCCAGAAACCAGAACGACTAGTTAAAATTCCCAGCTCTGCTACTCCCTAGCTGAATATTTCATCACTCTGGCCTTCAGTCTGTCAAATGGAAGGGTTGTGCTAAGTTTTCTAACATTCCGACTAGTTCTCAAGTTCTGTGCACTGTCTAATGCTTAGTTTTAAGCAGGGCTTTCGCGAGTATAATCTCAAGCAGTCTGGAATGTATGGGGAAATGGTAGGAGAAATTCTTTGATTACTATTCTTTGATTATTATCTATTGAGCGCCTCCCCAAGGATACAGCAGAGACCAAAACTGTCATGGTTTGGCCTTTGAAAAACCAGTGAAGCGGGGAAAACAGACGCTGAATATATGATAAGGGTTGAGTGTTATGCAGAAAGATTACAGCATCTGTAGGTCCTTCTGAGGGTGATTCATGTGAATCTGGTTCAGCCAGTTCAGTGAACATCTGTGTGTATCCCAGACCAAGCAAGCAACACTATTTATTTTATTTTCATTAATTTTAAAATTATTTTTCTGCTTAGACTCTTCTCATGCACAAGAGCATTAGGATTTAACATCGAAATGTAACAGGTACGACAGGCCACCTGTGTTCAGTCTTCTCTTGTTATTCTTTTCTTTTTTGAGGCTTCTTACATACCCCAGTTTTGATGGGAGTTGGCAGGGCATGTGGAATGGTACAGTGTCAGTCTAAAGAGGAACAAGGGAAGATGGAGATAAGGAAGAAGTTAAAGTTAGAGCAGGAGCTAAAGTTAGAGGGATGGAATGAGGTAAAAATAATGAGTTATACCTTAGGAATGTCTCCCAAATTCTCACTTACTGCAGCAGGAAGAATAGGTTAGAAGGGAGAGAAGAAAAGAACCACAGATTCACAGTCTCTCTGATTTGAAAGGGACTCAATTAGACATGTGGTGCAACCTCATCTAATTATTTAAACTGCATCTGCAGCATCCCAGGAAGGCTTTCAGTTTGAATGCTTTCATTGAAGGGTAATGCCTACCCCACAAGGCAGGCCATTGGATTGTAGGGCAAGCTCAGGCTGTGAAGACAGACACTGCTTTTTGTTGAGATGTCTTAAAAAAAAAAATACTTGTATCATCTGGCTTTAATTCTGACGTTCTGTGTTCTGTCACTTAATGTTTACAAAGTTCATCCACGTGTTAGCATTTATCACCACTTCATTCCTGTTTTTTGCTGAATAATATTTCATTGTATAGTTAATACCACATTTTATTTATCCAACCATCAGCTCATAGACATTTGGTTTGTTTTTACTTTTCAGCTGTTACGAGTAATGCTCCTATGAATATTAATGCACACATTTTTGTGTGGACATATGTTTTCATTTCTCTGGGATATACACCTGGAAGTGAAATTACTGGGTCATGTAGTAATTATATGTTAAACACTTTGAATGACAGCCAGACTATTTTCCAAAGAACTGCACTATTTTATATTCAGTGTAAGTATGCTGCATGTATATGCGGGTTCCAACTTCTCCATCTCCTCACCAGCACTTATTATCATCTGTCTTCTACATTGTAACCATCCTAATGGCCGTGAAGTGCTATGTATAGTGGTTTTGATTTGTACTTCCCTGATGACTAATGATGTTCAGTATTTTTAAATGTACTTATTGACCATTTGTATCTATTCTTTTGAGAAATGTTTATTTAGGTCCTTTCCCCAGCTTTAAAAAAAGTTGTTATTTTGTTATTGAGTTATAGTTCTTTATATATTCTAGACACGTCTCTTATCAAATATATGATTTGCAACACTTTTCTCCAATTCATCAGGTTATAATTTCATTTATTGATGGTATCCTTTGAAACACAAAACCTTCTAATTTTGATGATGTCCAGTTCACTCAGCTTTTATTGCTTGTCCTTTTGGTGTCATAGCTAAGAAACCATTGCCTAATTCAAGGTTACAAAGATTTATGCCAACGCTTCTGAGAGTTTTATAGTTTTAGCTCTTACATTTAGGTCTTGATCCTCATGGTCTATTTTTAAAAAGCAAGTTGTATTACATTTAAAACTGAGATACTCAGTCCTCATTCAAGCTTCATCTGAAATCAAGATTAGTGGAAAAAGAGTTTAGCAGAATCCTTCCTTGCAAGTGACCCAAAAGGTTGCAGTTTTATAAGACGAAAATATGCTAGACATCTCCAGAGACTTTATGATGACTTTTATTAAGACTTTATTATTGCTTTTATTAAGGCTTGAGTTTTGAGGTGTCCAAACCTGTAAATAAGGGTGATAGATGGATGGACTCTTTGTAGTTGGCATAAGGTGATAAAGAGAACAGGAGGCTGCTGCCCAGCCCCGTTTCAACACAGCCAGTAGCTCTGCTGTCTGCCTTCTGTCCTGTGTCCTTCCTCCTTTGGATCTCTTGGCCTGAAATCCTTTCAGGAGGTGATTTTTGGTCCCCTCTTGTCCACATGGTTGCTTACACATGCCACTGCACCTCCAGAGCCTCATGTCTGCCTGTCCACCCCATCTCCCTCCTGATTCTGGGACTGGAGACAGTTTGGTTTTTTTATGTATCAGGATAATGACCATCTCTATTTCTTCCCACATGAGCTCCCACTCCCTTCTTCTCTACCTGCCTTCCTTGGAGCTAATTCATACATACCTCAGCGTGCTTCTTATTTTCCATGTTTTTTTCTCGTCCTATAGGTAGAACTCATAAGGTTTCGATGGAAACCCCTGATGAGAGGTAGGGGACTCTTGAATAGAGGTGAGATACACAAGCTTTGCTCATTTCTGAGGGGCTTTGGGACTGTCTCCCTCACTCCTCCCCAATTCCCTCTCCCCTCTTCCTGGGGCAGCTCTTGGGCCTGTCTCTATAAGATGCTTCAGGAGCCCCCAGAACTTTATCTGAGAACTGAACAGATGGTGGTGACGATGGCCCTGAGAGTCAGGGCTCTAGGAGGAGGCTGCTGCTGGGTAGGTTGTTTGGCATCTGCAGAAAACCTGAAATCTGGTGTGTTCCCAGGAAAAGGGCAGTGCTTAATGGCAATCCCATTCTTCCTGTTGTGTCTTGAGACAAGTCCTGGTTAGGAGAGCTGGGTCCCAAATCACCATCATTGTCTTCCTCTTATTAGACAGAGATGGAAAGGCTTTCTGGAGGCAAAGGCATGGCTGTGATAATCACTGGAAGGCCTTCCCATCTCTGTCTGGTTGAGATTCTTGTACGTCAGGTCTTTACATGATGGCAGGTCTTAGGCATGCGTATAAGCAAATTAACATGCTGGAACTGGAAGGGATTCAGAGTCTGGAGGTTCTTTTTTTTTTTTTTTTCCCGAGACGGAGTCTCGCTCTGTCGCCCAGGCTGGAGTGCAGTGGCCGGATCTCAGCTCACTGCAAGCTCCGCCTCCCGGGTTCACGCCATTCTCCTGCCTCAGCCTCCCGACTAGCTGGGACTACAGGCGCCCACCACCTCGCCCGGCTAGTTTTTTTGTATTTTTTTTAGTAGAGACGGGGTTTCACCGTGTTAGCCAGGATGGTCTCGATCTCCTGACCTCGTGATCCACCCGTCTCGGCCTCCCAAAGTGCTGGGATTACAGGCTTGAGCCACCGCGCCCGGCCCAGAGTCTGGAGGTTCTAATATATGGTTGAAGGTTCCTGAGGGACTGCGGAGTTACAGCAAAGGCTCTAAGAAGTCATGTGTGCACTGAGTGCTGCCTGGGGACCAAATACATCAACATGGTCACCATCTCTTGGAACTATGCTATTTTTTTAAATGACAAAATTAACCCCATACTTGAAAAAATTGCAAACTACTGGTTTATTGTAGACCTATTACCTTATAAATGAAGTAAACAGGAGCTCAGACAGAAAGAGTGAGGTGGCAACTAGCCTGAAGTCGCCCAGCTAGGACTGGAGACTTGGGGTGGGGTAAATGTTAGTGGCAGCTCCCACTGCTCTGTTCACCCACATTGTGGAAAGTGCTGTACTGGGCAAAGGAGGCCTCCTCTGACCAATGAGTGCCTACTCCTGCAGCTCAGAGCCTGAGAAAGAAACTACACATTAAAAGTGAAACTGAGGTGGTTTCGTCTTCCCAGAACAAATGAATGATATCAGTAGAAAAGCTAGGGGATTTTTCTGGGGATTGGGGGGAAGGGAGGACAAGGAAGCAGCAGTTCTGAGGATACTGATTTCATTCATTATCTTTTTGAAAAATAAATTAATATTTTAAATTAGGTTCCTAATCACAGAGTGTGAATCATAACAGAAGGACTGACTGGCCTCCCTTTCAAGACCAGAGCTGGGAAGAGCTTTGAACCTGAGCCTAATTGTGGCTTCAGATCTGGTGCATCTCTCTCCACTTCTGAACCTAGGCCAGTCAAATCCAGAACTTGTTTTTTTTTTTTTAAGGGGATTTCAGAGGAGTTGAGAACACTAAGGTCCATAATTAAGCATCATTGATTTTTAAATTATTTTGGCTCTGAGGTTTAAACTGGCATTGAACTCCCAGGTTCAGCTTAGAACTCTCTTATACTGTGAAAACTGCCTCAATGTTTCCATTCTGAAGACCTTGCAGTTGCTTGATTTGCATATAGGAGTGTGATATTTAAGTGTGTGGGAAAGTGGATGAATGTGGGTGACTACGTTATGCATTTATGAAAAGGCATCCAGGAATATAGGTGATCATGTGGCTTGTCCAGACTTGGCAGGATGCAGATGGCACACTTGGGGGCAGTTTAGGAAAGGGACTCTCTTTAAAGGTGTGAGTAAAGTTAAGGTATATCAGCAAAGGATAAATGGAGCAAAGGATAAATGATGCAAGAGAGGTCACCTGACCTGAGCTGCAGCCTTGGGTGCAGAGATGCAGTCAACCCACAGGGAAGTAGTAAGGAAGAAGCTGAGGGACAAGCCCCTGTCCCAGTTCTCCTCCGGCCTCCTGTATCCACCCAGTGCCTCCCTTGGCAGGACCCAACCAGAAGCCAGAAGGCAAGAGAACTGGTTACACTTCTGAGAAGGGTCAGCCTCCTGGGTCACAGAGCAAGATGGGACTGTGGGGCTGTAGAGCAAGATGGGGGGATCTACTCTACACAGGGAGAGTGAATCCAGAGTGGAATGTGTAATGGTAGGTCAGGTAAGATCTTACTGTGAGAACACTCAGGCATTAACTGGGGCTTACTTGGACTTGAACTTAAAGAGTGTTTCCTACTTCAGAGTTTTGCTCTGTCTCTCTCATTTCACCTATTCTGCTTCTTTCTCACTGTGGTAGGGAAGAACCTTGTTTCCAATGTGTGGTATCTTGATTAAATGGAAAGTACATGGGCTATGGAGCTAAATTATATTCGCTTGAAATTTTAGCTCTGCCACTTACTGAATGTGAGCCTTGGGCTCGTTACTAACCTTGCAAGTTCCAGTTTCCTCATCTGTAAAATGTTGGTAATGTTCAACTCCTTGCAAGGTTGATAAAAGAATTAAAGACTGTATATCTTTATCTGTGTCAGTATCTTTATCTCCCAGGATAGTGGTTCATTCAGGTTAAGTGTTCAACAAATACTGGCTATTTTTCTCATATCCACCACCTGGGCTGTCGGTCACGCCTACCCATTTTCTCTTATACTTTGCTTCATGAATTCCTTCTTCTTTCCTCCGTCATTAATCTTTCGCTCTCTAGTGTGTCTTTCGTTTTTATTTCTTAAATACACATCTCCCTGCTGTTAACAAAGAAACCTCTCTCCCAACTTTAATTATTCTCTTAGCTTCTACATTTTGGCTATTGTTCCCTTCATGAATATATATTTCTGTCTATCTATTTGTCCATTAATGCATGCATCCATCCATCTTTATTTTTACTTATTTATTTCTTTTGAGATGGAGTCTTGCTCTGTTGCCCAGGCCGGAGTGCAGTGAGATGATCTTGGCTCACTGCAACCTCCACCTCACGGGTTCAAGCAATTCTCCTGCCTCAGCCTCCTGAATAGTTGGGATTACAGGCATGCACCACCATGCCCATTGTGTTTTTAGTAGAGGCGAGGTTTCACCATGTTGGCCAGGCTGGTCTTGAACTCCTGACCTCAAGTGATCCACCTGCCTTGGCCTCCCAAAATGCAGAGATTACAGGCATGAGCCACTGCACCTGGCCCATCCATCCATCTTTAAAAATCAGCATACACGTATTGCCCTAAGTTTCTTACCACCTTTTGACTTCTCAACCCCCTGCAGACTTGTTTGTTTTCTACCATTGTGCCAAAAATGATCTCAGCAGTCTAATTAATTTCCCAATGCCAAATCCAATGGCCTATTTCTAGACCTCATCCTGCTTCACAGCATTTGACATTCCCAATCATGTCTTTCTTCTTGAAATACACTTCCTCCTTGGTCTCTGTGCTGCTGTATTTTCTTGGTTCTCAGTGTTCCTGACCAGGTAACCCCCTTCCCCTAAACCTTCCAGTCACTTACGTTTTCTTGCTTGCACACAAGTGTAGATGTTGCTAGTAATTGGTTATTTATTTGACTGTTTCTTCCTGTTGTTCCTCCTGTAACATTCAGGAGAGCAGGGGTTTTATCTGTCCTGTTTAGTGTTTTATTCTCACTACTGAACCCAGTGTCCCAGTGCTTGATATAAAATAAGTGTTAGCAAATACTACTTGAATGGAGAATAGATTTAAAATTTTTTCCTCCAGGGTAGCTTTCTTAGCCTGCTTCTCAACTATATCCCCCTTCTCCCGACATAGACATTTCTGACCCCTTTCTTTGGACTCTATGAGTCAGAAAACTTTTTCTTAAAGGACCTGATAATCAGTATTTTTACCTTGCAGGCCATGTGGTCTCAATCACAACTACTCAACTCAGCCACTGTAAAGCGAAAGAAACTATAAATAATATATCAATTAATAGGTGTGGCTGGATTTCAATAAAACTTTGTTTACAAAACACACATCCCATGGGTCATAATTTGCAGAACCCCACTCTAGCTTATGTTTCCAGTTCAGTGAAAACTGTCACATGATTGACTTAATGGCCCCTCAAATTCAATTCATCTGACCTGGAATTATCTTCTCTTTCTTCATTCTCCAAAAGCCTCTCCACTTGCTTGTGATACTCAACTCAGTTTATATTATGCCAATTCTTCTGGTACTGTGGGAGAGAAGCCTAAGATCGCTTCATCTTTACATTTTCCTTCCCCCAATCTAATCAATGACCTCATTCTGACCATTTTATCTCTGCAGCTTTCCTCACTCAGTCCTTGCTGAGCTCAAACTCTCCTTAACCTTGATCACTGCCTTCCCTCCTAATCAATCATCCTCATTGCTCTTGAACAGATCTGACCGTGCCATTCTCCTCACTCCTCTCCAACCTGTCACTAGTTTCCTGGTGCCTACTGAATGCTGTTTAAATTCTTTAACATTGTTTTCAGCCTTTTCACTTCTTTCTTGGCTTCTCTTCCTTCATACCTTTGTTCTCTCTTTCCTTTCATCCTGGGATACCTTTCCTGTCCACTGCCCATGAACCTATTTGTGCCCCAGGTCTCAAGTCAACTGCTACTCACTTGGAGACCCTCCCCAGCCCCACAAGCCTGGGAGAGTCACCTATCCCACTGCACTCCCTTTCTACCTTGTAGTGTGGTTGGGGTTGGTTCTTTACACCTCTCTTCTCACCCTTAGTATTGCAAAGCTTCTTGAGGGCAGGGACCATGGCATATCCATCCTCATAGATTGTTGTTTGTGGAACTGAATTACAACTTTAACCCAAGAACCCTTTGCTGTGGTCATGGGATGAGTCCCCTTGGTTGCTGGAGATCGGAGGTCCTTCCCTGTGTCACTGTGTGTCTGTGTGTGTGTGCAATGATGCTTCTTCCTTCCTTCCATGTGCTTCTATTGTTCTCTTCTTAGTCCTCACAATTATGCTTTGTGAAGTGGCCAAAGGAGGGATGGGAAAATACATTCTCACTTCTTTGTCCACTTCTGTCAGGCAGATACCCTAGAATATCAGAACATCATATGTATAGGCTTGGAAGTTTGACAGATTTGAGTTGGAATTCTAGTATTTTACCTAGATGTGGGCCTTGAGCAGGTTATTAAACCTCTTTCTACATCTAAGTTTTTCCATCTGTCAAGTGAGAGTCTAATATCAACTTTATAGGGCTGTTATGAAGATTAAATTAGGTTTTACATACGTATTTTTCTCTTCCATATCTGCCTTTCCTCGGCCACATTTTCTCCACTATTTCTAAAGATTTAGGGACTGAGTTGTAGGGGTGGCTTCCAGCATTCTAA
The DNA here is from genome assembly GCF_001698545.2 of Rhinopithecus bieti. NCBI lineage: Eukaryota > Metazoa > Chordata > Mammalia > Primates > Cercopithecidae > Rhinopithecus > Rhinopithecus bieti. The sequence continues at coordinate 6,248,662 of NW_016806331.1, forward strand.
ACAGGAGGCCCCTTGAGAGAATCCAGGGGGACCTCCTCAAGGGGTGTCCTTCTCTTTTTGCTTTCAAGGCACTCAATCTCTTCCATCTCCAGATTGTTAGAATTTCACTTTGAATGTTACTCCCAATATACTTTTTTTTTTTTTTTTTTTTTGAGATGGAGTCTCACTCTGTCACCCAGGCCGAAGTGCAATGGCATGATCTCGGCTCACTGCAACCTCCGCTTCCCAGATTCAAGCTATTCTCCTGCCTTACCCTCCCAAGTAGCTGGGATTATGGGCACCCGCCAAAACACTCAGCCAATTTTTTTTTTTTTTTTTTTTTTTTTTTTTTACTAGAGACAGTGTTTCACCGTGTTGGCCAGGCTGGTCTCAAACTCCTGACCTCAGGTGATCTGCCCACCCGCCTCAGCCTTGCAAAGTGCTGAGATTATAGGCATGAGCCACTGTGCCCAGCCTCACACTATACTTCTGCCTTAAAAAACAGAAAGCTGCCCAGTCCCCACTGGCCATAGTGCGTGGGCAGTAGCAGCAGCTAGACAGAGCATGCTCAGCAGATGAACCCCTTTCCTTGGCTGTGAAATATTTAGCAAATCCTTCACTCCTGCTGGGCTTGTCCGTAAGTGGAGGAAGGTGACATCAGCCCCTGTCTTCAGTTTGTGTGAGGGAAACAGGAAGGAATGCCTAGTCCATTTCATGAGCATGGAACCAGTTCACCGTGTGTTTGCTGGGTGCCTGTTGGACCATGATTGTAGCTGTTTAAGTGCTTAGAGGGTCTTTTGGCAGAGAAGGTTTGTAGTTTGGATTCTTTTCAGAAAGGAGGTGGGATGTGAAAGGTAGAAGCAGCTAGAAGCAGTCTCTGAGCCTCCCAAGTCAGGGAGTGCAAAGCTGTTGAATACCAAGATGCTGGCATTTTAAGAAGTATCGTCTGGCTTCATGACTAATGGCTCTGGATGTGAAGTATCCCCAGGAAGATTTTTCAGTAAAGGACTAATTTGGCACAGTCTTCTCCTGGAGTCACGGCTCGCAGTGGATGCCACGGACTCCAGAAAGGCAGCGTGTTTGCTGACACACAGGCCTACACACATGTACATGAGGCCCAGTGTTTATCATCACAGCCAGACTGTATTTAGAAGGAATGGAGGGAAAAAAAAACTCCCCAAAGTCACTGAGGCAGCATTCTTTGGCTGGCAAATCAAAGATGGTCACTGCAGGGAGTGTGGGCTCTTGTGCCGGGTGAGTGGGTTTGGAGGGCTTCTCAAAGGACCAAACACCCACTGCCAGCCTCTGCTCTGTGCTTGTGGTTCCACAAAGCAAGGGATGCCAACGAGTTCTTTACTTCTTGGATTCCGGCTCCAGCATTTCCAGAGATCTCAGGGTTTTGTTTCCTGGCCCTCAGTGTGCACAGAAACAAGCATCAGCCTGCCCCTGCCCTCCCGCCTCCACCTGCCCAGCCCCACAAGTAGCCTGTTTGGCCTAGGAATGTGCTACGTTTTTTCTTTCAAATAACCAGACCCACAAATACAGATTATATATGATTATTAAAAAATAGCTATGGTTGGCCAGGCATGGTGGCTCACACCTGTAATCCCGGCACTTTGGGAGGCCGAGGCGGGTGGATCATCTGAGGTCAGGAGTTCAAGACCAGCCTGGCCAACATGGTGAAACCCCATCTCTACTAAAAATACAAAAAATGTAGCCAGGTGTGGTGGTGGGTGCCTGTAATCCCAGCTACTCGGGAGGCTGAGGCAGGAGAATCACTTGCACCTGGGAGGCAGAGGTCGCGATGAGCCAAGATTGTACCATTGCACTCCAGCCTAGGCGACAAAAGTGAGACTCCTCTTCCTCAAACAAAAACAAAAACAAACAAATGAACAAACAAAAAATAGCTATGGTCAGTATGGAAAGGGGGAAAAATAGTAACTTTATAGTGGAGAAAACTGGCAAACACTACCTCAGTGTTATGGTTTAAATGTTGGTATCCTCTAATATTAACCCCAAAATTCATATTGAAACCTAATCCCTTGTGTGGTAGAGGTGGGGCCTTTCGAAGGTGATTAGGTCATAAGAAGGAGCCCTCATGAATGGGGGCTTTAATTCCCTTACAAGAAGAGGTCAGAGGTGCTGGGTATGGTGGCTCACACCTGTAATCCCAGCACTTTGGGAGGCTGAGGCAGGCAGATCACTTGAGTCCAGGAGTTTGAGACCAGCCTGGGCAACATGGCAAGATCCCGTCTCTACAAAAGTACAAAATTAGCCTGGTGTGGTGGTACATACCTGTAGTCCCAACTACTCGAGAGGCTGAGGTGGGAGGATCACTTGAGCCTGGGAGGTTGAAGCTGCAGTGAGCTGAGATTGCACCACTGCCCTACTCCAGCCTGGGTAACAGAGCAAGAGTGAGACCCTGTCTCAAAACAAAAACAAAAACAAACAAACAAAGAAGAGGTCAGAGGGAGATTTTTTTGCCCCTTCTGCTGTGTGAGGACAGTGAGAAGTCATCAGTCTGCAACCTGGAAAAGGGCCCTGCTAGAACCCAGCCATGCTGGCACCCTGATCTTGGACTTCCCAGCCTCCAGAACTGTGAGAAATAGATTTCTATTGTTTAAAAGCTACCCACGTTCATGTATTTTGTTATAGCATCTCGAACAGACTAAGACACTCAGTTCGGTGATCAAGGTCAACATCAATGATGAGTCACATTGATATTATAATAGTACATGCTCCTGAGACAATGTGCTGACAATGGCACATTACCTCGGTGATCTTCCTCCCCAAAACCCACTGCCACAGTCTAATCATGAGAAAAACATCAGTAAAAAAAATCCCTGCCGGACGCCATGGCTCACGCCTGTAATCCCAGCACTTTGGGAGGCCAAGGCAGGTGGATCATGAGGTCAGGGGATCGAGACCATCCTGGCTAACATGGTGAAACCCCATCTCTACTAAAAATGCAAAAAATTAGCTGGGCATGGTGGTGGGCACCCGTAGTCCCAGCTACTTGGGAGGCTGAGGTAGGAGAATGATGAGATCCTGGGAGGCGGAGCTTGCAGTAAGCCGAGATCGCGCCACTGCACTCCAGCCTAGGTGACAGAGCCAGACTCCATCTCAAAAAAAAAAAAAAAAAAAAAAGTCCCAACTGTAAAATACCTGACCAGTACTCTCCAAAATTGTCCAAGTCATCAAAAATAAGGAAAGTCTAAGAAACTGTCAGCCAAGAGGAGCCTAAGGAGACAAGATGAGAAAATGTAATGCAGTGTCCTGGATGGAATCCTGGAATAGAAATAGGAAATCAGGTAAAAATGAAGGAAACCTGGATGAAGAATGGAGTTTAATTAATAATTATGTATTAATATTGATTATTGGTATAATGATTTTGACAAATGCACCATACTAACGTGAGATGTTAATAATAGAAGAAACTGGGTGTGGAGTCTATAAGAGCTCTGTGTATTATCTTCACAACTTTTTTCTGCGGGGAGGGGCAGACAGAATCTTACTCTGTTTTCCAGGCTGGAGTGCAGTGGTACGATCTGGGCTCACTGCAACCTCTGCCTCCTGGGTTCAAGTGATTCTCGTGCCTCCACCTTCTGAGTAGCTGGGATTACTGGGATTACAGTCATATGCCACTGTGCCTGGCTAGTTTTTTTGCATTTTTAGTAGAGACAGGGTTCCACCATGTTGGCCAGGCTGGTCTCGAACTCCTGGTCTCAAGCGATCCGCCCGCCGCGGCCTCCCAAAGTGCTGGGATTACAGGTGTGAGTCACTGCACCTGGCCACAACTTTTTTGTAAATTTTAAACTCTTCTAAAATTAAAAAAACAAAAAAAGATTTAACAAATAGCTAATATTCACATCAATTCATTTAAAAAAAGAGGCTCTCTGACTTGGAAAGAACATTAAAAGTCACCTGGTCAAATGGTGTTTGATATTTATTTCTTCATACGAAAACATTACCCAAACACAATATTCAGTGGAAGTCCACTTAAATAAAATGTAGACATTAAATAAATGTAGACTTCCTCTGGCTGCAGTGGGGAAGGAGCCCCTGCGTCCACCCATCTGGTTCCTTCCTCACCTCCTGCCTGTCTCTGGGCATTGCTGAGCAATGTCTGGCACTCTGTACGCACCACCCTGCTCCTCGAATCCCTCCTCTCCTCGTAACCTCCCAATCTTCCTTGAGCATCTATCTCTAGAAATGGATATCCTTCCAAAAACAAAACAAAACAAAAGAGTTTTTATCTTTTAGTGAATTTTCACTAGTGTTATGATTCTTAGCATGTTTTTACATGAGTCAAATCTGTGTGTAATTTCTATTTATAGAATTTTATAATGGTTTTGAGTCCATATAGAATATATACCAAATACAATCTTTCCAGGTAATTTTTCTAGTTTTTGAAGATGTCCTTTTTACTCTCCCTCACTCCCATTGCTTATTTCCTTTGCAGTATTGATCATTTCTGTCCTTTCAACTGGTTGATAGTGGCAGACTGGTGTGCCACTCTTCTTTGACCCCATCTAGGTCAAACTCTGTTTGTGGCCAGTTGTGGCCAGGTGCAGGTCTGTTTTCCACGACCTCATCTAGGAGCTCCCTTAGCTTCCTTTTCTTCCCATCTCACTTGATTCCATGGCACTTTACTCCTCCACTCTCTTCCCAGTACCCTTAACTCTCATGCTCACCGCCCTTTGACTGAGTGCATCTTGCAACCCAGCCTTAGATCCATGCAGCTGCCCACCTTTCCTTCTCCTAGGGCACTGAGTGTTACTGGAGGGGAGGACACAAGCACATGGCCTGTGCCACTCTAAATCTGCAGTTTCTAAACTTGGCTTTTCTTGCTGGACATCACATTTCTCTCCCTCCCCAGCTCTGCTCTTTGTTCACATTGGCTATTTCAGATCTCCACTTTCCTCAAGCCCATAATCCCGCCACTTGCCCCACTTCATCTCAGCTGACAGATTCTTAGTACTATTTTAAAAACAAAATTGAAGTCATGAGATGAGAGCTCTTGCAACTTCTTTACCCCGTACCCAGGAGCCTCCCTGCAGCCTTACTCTTTCTCTCACCGCTCGTGTTGTGGGTCTCGTCCCCTCCTGCTTTCTCAGACCTTGTATAATCTATTGTCCCTTATATACCTAACTTTCTGTCACCTCACTGAAATCTCTCCGCCGAGATCACTAAAGTCCTTCTTGGCATCTTGATTTTACTTTTTTTTTTCTGAGAGAGAGAAAGTCTCGTTCTGTCACCCAGGCTGGTGTGCAGTGGCATGATCTCTGCTCACTGCAACCTCCACCTCCTGGGTTCAAGCAATTCTCCTGCCTTAGCCTCCCGAGTAACTGGGATTACAGGCACCTGCCACCACGCACGGCTAATTTTTATATTTTAGTAGAGATGAGGTTTCACCATGTCGGTCAGATTGGTCATGAACTCCTGACCTCAAGTGATCTGCCCATCTTGGCCTCCCAAAATGCTGGGATTACAGGTGTGAGCCACCGCGCCCAGCCAATTTTACTTAATTCTTTCACCAAATATGTGACTAAGCACTTACAATGTACCAGACATGGTACTGTGCCATGTGGATACATCTGTGAAAGAGGCAGGTGGAATCACTGCTCCTTCCAAGCCACTGTGTGTGCATGGGGCCAGGGATAAAAAAATAGAAGAGCAAATACATTTACGAAATATCAGGAGGTTAGTGACAAATTCTGAGGGCAGAGGGTGGAGGTTATTACTTTAGCTCAGCTGAATCGTGAAGTCCTCTCTGAGGAGGTGGTATCTGAGCTGAGATCTGAATAGAGTGAGGGACTGGACCATTCATGGATTCTGGGGGAAGAGCATGCCATCAGTGGGAACAGCAAAGACAATGACCCGGAGTTAGGAAGGAGTGTGGTGTGCTTGAAGAACAACCAGAAGCCCATGTGATTGGGTCAGAGTGAGTAAGTTAGAAAGGGTAGAAGAGGAGATTGGAAGCAGGGACAAGTCTCCAGATCATATGTCTTTGCCCTCTGAAATGCATTCTAGTTTTAGTTTCCAGGTTTTTCTCCTATTCCTCCCGCCACTCCTACTCAGCCTTTTTTCAGACTCTGCTCTTCTACTTGTCCTTTAAGTATTGGTGTTTGGCAAGATTCTATCCTAAGCCATCCTCTCTTTTCTTTGGATATCTTATCCCTGGACAGAGCACAGGGAAGTCACTCAAGAAAGGTTAGTTGATTCTGATTATTGTCAGTTTCATATCAATTCTGGCAACTCTCCTCAGACCAAACTTCAGTCTACCTATAAAGCTATGGAATTATGACCTGACACTCATATTGTACAGTATGTCTGACCAAGCAAAGAGGAAAATGGGATTCTCTCCTCCCTTAATTTTAGGTTTTATCATTCTATAAAGTCTGTGTCTTAGTCATCACTACAGCCCTAATGCCTAGTGCAGTGCTTGGGTGACTGTTGAATGAATTCATGAATCCAATAAAAGAAAGGCAGGATTTATTCCTTGGCAACTGGTTCATACTATTGACTAATACTTAATATTACTCCTACCATACTTTTATACTCCTAAAGATAAATTTTCAGAACTTCACAGGCTGCCTGTGAGTCTTTGTTACATTTCATCGTGTTATATTTGGCTCATCGTTCATGAATTTCAAGATTTTTAGGCGTTTTACTGCAACCACTATGATTGCTTTCCTTCTGAGTTTCACTTCGCCTTTGGTTTTGACAAGAATGCCTTTTGTATCTTCAATTCAGTCATTGATAAGATTGTTGAACAGGATGAGGCCCAGACACTCAGAGAGCTCTCCAGATAATATGATAATTTCTAAACCCTGCTCTGTGACTAATAAATGAGCTTTTAGAATAATGAAATCATTTAATTTGGATGCTAGAAGGGACACTGAAGATCATTAGTCAGGCCTGGGTATTTTACAGATGAGGAAATCAAGACTCCTGTACACTAAGTAATTTCCCCAATAACACGCAGTTAATAGGGAAAGCTCTGGGAGGGAGAGCCAAATACCAGTTACTTTAGCTTTCCCTATGCAATTTATCTTTATCCTCTCCTTTTTATCTCTAATGTCTATTATGTGTTTCCACATAACAAATTACCCAGAACATAGCAAGTTAAAACATTAATAACCATGGTTTATTCCACACAGAATCTGATTCGGGAGAAGCCTGATGGTGGTTTTAGCCTGGACTCTCTCTGGAGGTTGTGCTTAGATGGCAACTATGGCTGCAGCCATCTGAAGCATTGGCTGGGGCTGGAGGATCCAGTTCCGAGATGGCACACTCACAGGGGTGGCAAATGGATGCTGATAATGACAGGTCTCAGTTTCTCACCACATGCATCTTTCCTTGGGCTGTTTGAGGACCCTAAGAACACGTTAGCTGCCTTCTCCCAGAATGAATGATCTGAGAGATTGAGAAAGCCACAGTGTTTTTTTCGTTTGTTTGTTTGTTTTGTTTTTTGTTTTTACAAGCTCACCACAGAAGTCACATTCTGTTGTCTTTGTAATACCTATTGGTTACACAGGTCCACCCTTTTCAACGTGGAAGGGGACTACACAGGCTTGAACACCAGAAGGTGGGGATCGTTGGAGCTGTCTCATGGTCTGCATACCACATTTGGCTGGCACCTCAACTGAGGCTCTTTTTGTCTTTGACTAGAGTAAACCTATAACCTCTGAATGATCTTCCCATCTCTATTCAATTTCATTCTCTTTCCACTGCAAATCCCGTACCACTGATTGATGAATCTTGGTAAAATACAACTCTGAAAAGGTCATCCTTATTCTACTGTTTTGCACTCTGATTTTTTAAAAAATAGTTTAAACATTTCTTGTTGCTAAGATGATCATATAACTTATTATCCAAACCAGAGCAATTTTGAGAATGAAATGAGATGCTATTAGCAATTACACATGAACCAGACATATAAATTAAACTGTCTTGAGAAAACCAGGACATATGGTCATTCTTTTGCCTGCTATTACGAATAAGAACATTATTCTGTCCATTTTTTAAATATTGGCAACAGCTTTCTAGTTTATAATTTTCTGTCTTGCTATCAGCATTGAGATTCCTTCTGCTCTATCCAATGATACCATTTTGTGTCTCTCAGACATAGCCAGGCTTTAACATATTCTTGCTTTTGTGTATACTATTCCCTCCAAATGGAATGGCCTCTCCACTTCCATATTTGCGGACTCCAACCTTCTCTTCAAGGGTGCAATTGCAGCCTCCTCCCAACACACTGTGACGTTTCATCTTGAAACCTTCATAGTACTTTTTACCTTTTCTTTTCTGTCCTTCCCTTCTTTCTCCCATCTCTCTTCTCTTCTCCTTTTCATTTTTCTTAGATAATTCTTGAGCATCTTCTATGTGCTAAGCTCCATTCTAAGTATGTTCATGAACTTAGCGTAAACTTTTTCTGGTAGTTATTTATGTACCTATCTTGTTCCCTGTCTTAAATCATTGTGTGCTGCTATAACCGAATACCACAGAAGCAGGTAATTTACAAACAAGAGAAGTTTATTTCTCACAGTTCTAGAGGCTGGGGAGTTCAAGATCAAGGTGCCAGCAGGTTCAGTGTTTGGTAAGGGCTTGGTCTCTGCTTCCAAGATGGCAACTTGAATATTGCCTTCTCTGGAGGGGAGGAACCCTGTTCCTCACTTGACAGAAGAGTGGAGAAGACAAAAAGGAGAACAAAAGAGGGCCAAACTCACCATTTTATACCAATCCCACCCATGGTGGGGAGCCCTCATGGCCTAATCACCTCTTAAGGTTCCTACCTCCTAATACTGTTATGATTAAATTTCAAAATGAATGTTGGAGGGGACAAACATTTGAAACATAGTATCCACTCTACAAGTTTATAATCCCCTAAGTATTAGACTGCATCATACTCGTTTAGCAAGGATCTCAATAAATGTTGCATGAACCACTGAATGTTTTGGATTCTTAATAAATTCTAGCTTAATGAAATAAAACATTCTGGGAAAGAACATTTCTGCAAAGATATTATTGTATTGATTTTCATACTAAGGAAAGGCCTTTTTATTAAAAGTGGCTTTCTTTCTCAGCTAAACACAAATAAAATTAAATAAGATTACATAGTAAAATTGGGGGAATGTATAAAGGGAAACATGAACTCTCCTTTCTTTGAGGTTCATGTTTCCCTTTATACATTCCCCAAGTTTCCAAAACATCCCCTTCGTATAGAGCCAAATGATGCCTGTCCTCATTCTCAACAACAACAACAACAACAACAACAACAACAACAAAAGTGAAAGTTTGCATGGTTTCCTTTCCCTATTTACCTTCCTTACCAAAAAGGACAAAGAAAATATCAGAGCGTCCCCAGGTGAGGTGTAGGTTTTACTTATCCAAGCAGTCACATATGCTTGAGTAGTGGTTTTCAATCTTAGCTGTACATTACAACCAGTTAAATCATGTTTAGAGATTCTAACGTCCAGGCTGCACCTCAGACCAAAGAGATTAGAATCTTTGTGGGTGAGACCCAGGCATCAGTATTTTTTAAAGCTCTTTAAGTGATTCCAATGAATAGCCAAGGATGAAAACCCCCTGCGCTCAACTAAGGAGCCCTGGCTAGAAAATGAAGAGACCTAAGTTACTCAGTGACCTTAGATAAGCTTCTTTTTCTCTTCTGTGAAATAGGATCTCCCTTTTAAAATATATTCTGTCTTGCAGAACTGTGGGGAAACTCAAAGGAGTTATCAGAGATAAAAGGCAACTAGGATAAAGACTAGAATACTGTAATCTATTTATTAGTAGCTTCTATTTATTGGTCATTCTTTGAAAACCTGAGGCTGGGGTTGATGAATGGACCCAGCTGTGGTACAGAGGAAAGTTTCTTTCATCCTCCTTGCTGCTCCTCTGGCTTCCCTGACCCACCAGACTCCTTCATGGAAAAGTCCTCTTGCTGCTTCTCCATATGCATTTTTTTCTTTTTTCTTTTCTTTTCCTTTTTTTCTGCCCAGGCTGGAGTGCAATGGCACAATCTGGCTCACTGCAACTTCCGCCTCCTGGGTTCAAGCAATTCTCCCGCCTCAGCCTCCCGAGTAGCTGGGATTACAGGCACGTGCCACCACACCCAGCTAATTTTTGTATTTTTAGTAGAGACGGGATTTCGCCATGTTGGCCAGGCTAATCTCGAACTCCCGACCTCAGGGGATCCGCCCGCCTCAGCCTCCCAAAGTGCTGGGATTACAGGCTTGAGCCACCACACACAGCCCCCATATGCACTTCTATTTCCTTATGAGTTAGAAGTGCTGTGCCATGTGTCCCACTGCTCTGCTGCCTCTCCCACCCCAAGTGTGATGAATCCAGAGAGAACTGCCTATCCTTGACCTCAGGGATTTTACTTTGTGGTTTGCAAGAGTATTTTGGTGCCTAGAGACAAGGACTTTGCTACAGACTGGGGTGTCCTGTTGAAGTATTTTGTGCATTTTGCTCTAATTTGGGCAGAGAGGGAAAAACAGAAACTTTGCTAATTATCTGGCATTATGGGGATAATGATAGCTAATATTTATTGAATATATTGTGTGAGGCAAGATCTTTACTTGCAGCATCTTTAATATTCACACCAGTCCAACAAGCTGAGTACTATTTTTTGAACTCAACTTTATTGGGGTATAATTTACATATAATAAAATGCAGATTGATGAGTTTTGACAAATGCATTCATTTTATAACACCAAAATCAAAATACAGAATGTTTCCATTACCCTAAAAATTTTTCCTGCTTCTCTTCGTTCAATTAAAAAACAAAACAGGCCAGGTGTGGTGGCTCACACCTGTAATCCTAGCACTTTGGGTGGCCGAGGCAGGAGGATCACCTGAGGTCAGGGGTTTGAGACCAGCCTGGCCAACATGGAGAAAGTAAAAATACAAAAAAAAAGTTAGCTGGATGTGGTGGTGGGTACCTGTAATCCCAGCTACTAGGGAGGCTGAGGCAAGAGAATCGCTTGAACCTGGGAGGTTGCGGTGAGCCGAGATCACACCATTGCACTCCAGCCTGGGTGACAGAGCAAGACTGTCTCAAAAAACAAAACAAAACAAAACAAAAACAAATGAAAAATATTTGACCCAGGCAGCCATTGATTTGCTGTCACTAGGTTAATTCTGCTTATTCTAGATTTAAAAAAAATTTTTTTGAGACAGGCTCTCACCCAGGCTGGAGTGCAGAGGTGCAGTCATGGCTTACTGCCACCTCGACCCCTCAGGCTTAAGCAATCCTCCTGCCTCAGCCTCCCAAGTAGCTGGGACCCCAGAGCGTGCCACCACATCTGGCTAATTTTTTTATTTTTTGTTTTTTGTAGAGACAGAGTCTTGCTATGTTAACCAGGCTGGTCTCGAACTCCTGGGCTCAGGTGATACCCCCACCTCCGCCTCCCAAAGTGCTGGGATTACAGGTGTGAGCCACCATGCCCGGCCAACCTAGAATTCCGTGTATATGTACATAGAATACATCCTTTCCCATCTGGCCTCTTACCCTCAGCATATATCATGGTTTTGAGATTCATCTACATTGCTGCAAATAACAGTAGCTGTTCCTTTTTATTAATGAGGAATATTCCATTGTTTGGATATACCATAATTTATCTATTAACCTGTAGATAGACTTTTGGAGTTTTTTTAATTCTGGGCTATTAAAAATTAAACTGCTATGAACATTTAGGTACAAATCTTTGCATAGACATGAGTTTATTCCTCTAGAGAAAATACTCAGGAGTGAAATTGCTCAGTCATATAGTAAATGTTATATTTAAAAAACTGAGTTTTCCAAAGTGCTTTATCTTAGTCAATTTTCTCTTACCATGACAGAATACCACAGACTGCATAATTTATGAAGAAAAGTATAAAAACTGTATTTCTTATAGTTCTGGAGGCTGGAAAGTTAAGTTCAAGAAGGTACTCGTGAGGGCCTTCTTGCTGTGTCATAACATAGCAGAGAGCATCACATGGCAAGAGAGCAAGAGCTTGCCAGCTAAGGTCTCTCTTCTTATAAAGCTGCCATTTGCATCATAAGAGCTTACCCTAATAACCTTATCTAATCCTAAATACCTCCCAAAGAGCCCACCTTCAAATAGATGAACATAGTAATTTCGGGATTAAGTTTTGAACGCATGAAATCTAGGGGACACATTCAAACCATAGCATACGTGTACCAATTTATACTCCCATTGGCAGTGTATGAGAAATCCAGTTGTTCCACTCCTTGTCACCACTTAGTATTGTCAATTTTTTTTTAATTTTAGCCATTTTAATAGCTGTGTAGTGGTATCCTATTGTGGTTTTATTTACATTTTATTACATTTCCCTGTTGACTAATGTCATTAGGTTTCATGTATTTATTGGTCATTTATATATTTTCTTTTTTTTATCTGAATATCTTGTTAAAAAACAACTTTAGTGAGGTATGCTTATCATACAAAAAGCTGTGCATATTTAATATATACAACTCAGTGAGTTTAGGAATAAGTATACATCTATGAAATCATCACAACCTGTACCATAAATCTGTCCATTGTCTCCAAAAATTTCCTCCCACCCTCTTTTATTATTATTATTATTATTTGTATGTGATAAGGAAACAACATAATATCTACCTTCTTAGCAAATTTTTGGGTATACAAAACAGTATTGTTAACTATAGGCACTATGCTGCCAGTAAATGTCTAAGACTTATTTATCTTTTATACTGAAACTTTGTACACCTTGACTTATACTCCTCATTTCCCTCTCTCGCAGTCCCTGGCAAACAACATTCTATTCTCTGTTACTATGACTTTGACTTTTTTAGATTCTACATATAAGTGAGATCATGCATTATTTGTCTTTCTGTGCCTGGCTTATTTCACTTAACATAATGTCCTGCAGGTTCATCCATGTTGTCCCAAGTGATAGTATTGACTTCTTTTTAAAGGCTGAAGAATATTCCATTGTATTTAAGTATGCCACATTTTCCTTATCCATTCATCCATTGAGAGACGTTCAGGTTGCTTGCATGTCTGGGCTATTGTGAATAGTGCTGCAATGAACATGGAAGTGCAGGCATCTCTTTGAGATCCTGATTTCAATTTCTTTGGATAAATACCCAGAAGTGAGATTGCTGGATCATACGGTAGTTTTATTTTTTATTTTTTTCAGAACCTCCATAATGTTTTCTATAGTGGCTACACAAATTTACATTCTCGCCAACAGTGTGCAAGAGTTCCCTTTTCTCCACATCCTTAACATACTAACACTTATCTTTTGTATTTATTTATTTGTTTATTTGATGTAGTTTTGCTCTGTTGCCCAGGCTAGAATGCGGTGGCATGATCTTGGCTCACTGCAACCTCCGTCTCCTGGGTTTAAGCAATTGTCCTGCCTCAGTCTCTTGGGTAGCTGGAATTAAATGTGCACCACCCCCATCCCTCCACGCCTGGCTGATTTTTGCATTTTTAGTAGAGACGGGGTTTTGCCATGTTGGCCAGGCTGGTCTCAGACTTCTGACCTCAAGTAATCTGCCCACCCCTGCCTCCCAAAGTGCTGGGATTACAGGTGTGAGACCCTGCACCCGGCCCTTGTATTTGTTTTTGTTTTATAATAGCATCCTAACTTGTGTGAGGTAATATCTCATTGTTGTTTTGATTTGAACCTGGTAACCATTTGTATCTTCTTTAGAGAAATGTCTATTAATGTCTTTGGTTCATTTTGTAATTGGGTTATTTGGATTTTTGCTATTGAGTTGTAGGAGTTACTTGCATATTTTCTATATTAACCTATTATCGGATATATGGTATCTGAGTCCATTTTGGGTACTATAACAGAATACCATAGACCGTATATCTTATGAAAAATAGAAATTAGGCCAGGCATGGTGGCTCACGCCTGTCATCCTAGCACTTTGGGAGGCTGACGCAGGCAGATCACCTGAGGTCAGGAGTTCGAGACCAACCTGACCAATATGATGGAACCCCGTCTCTACTAAAAATACAAAAATTAGTCAGGCGTGATGGCATGTGCCTATAATCCCAGTTACTCAGGAGGCTGAGACAGGAAAAACGCTTGAATCCGGGAGGCAGAGGTTGCAGTGAGCCGAGATCGTGCCATTGCACCCCAGCCTGGGCAACGAGAGTGAAACTCTGTCTCAAAAAAGAAAAATAAAAATTAAAAGAAATAGAAATGTATTTCACATAATCCTGAAGGCTGGAAGTCCAACATTAAGATGTGGGCAGATTTGATGTATGGTGAAGGCCTGCTTCCTGGTTCATAGATGGCCATCTTCTTGCTGTGTCCTCATCTGCAGAAGTGGTGAGGGAGCTCTCTGGGATCTCTTTCATAAGGACCCTACTCCATTCATGAGGGCTCCACCCTCATGACCTAACCTCCCAAAGGACTCACCTCCTAATTCCATTGTATTAGGGGTTAGGATTTCAACCTATGAATTATGGGGAAACGTAATATTCAGTCTATAGTATATGGTTTGCATACATTTTCTGTCATTCCATATATTACTCCTTTTATTGATTGATTTCTTTGCTGAGCAGAGAGCTGGGTGCTGTTACTACCCTCATTTTATCAATGAAAAAATAAAAATATAGAGGGATGAAATAACTTCTCCAAGTTTATCGAACTAATAACGGAAGAAACTAGTACCTGAACTCAGAAGGTCTGAAAACACAGGATGCTCTCTCTCTCTTTAACAATATGCCAGTCATTATTGAAAGCCATTTATCTATTTTAACTCATTGAGGCCCCTAAACAACCATATGAAGTAGGTTCTCTTATTTCCATTTTCTAGATGAGGAGATGAAAGCACAATGAGATTAGGTAACTTGCCCACTGTCATGCAGATATGATGAAATTGTTTCAACAGTAACGTGAAGGAAGATGGATTCAGCTGTAACCCCAAATGGCACAGGATTCTCCTACTTTTCCCTTCCCTCCGTCCCAAGAAGTTAAAGTATGAACAGCAGAGGGTATTTGGCCATTCTGCTAGAAGCATCCGGGTGACTCCTGGCATGTGTGGCGCTCCCAGGTGCCACAGCCTGTTGTGTCCACTATGGACCTCACCCCCACAGTCACTCAGTGAGCAGGCGTGGGCTGTTGGCCCTGTGCAGAGCACATGCTCTTAACCTCTGGGCCCTAGTGCCTCCCACGGGCATTTGCTCATCCTGATGGCTTCCCTCACACACAGTGGCCCCAGTGACTGATGGAAACAGCAAGTGTTGCTGTAAGAGCTCCTCCACCTGGAGACTGGAAGAACCAAGGACAGGCAGGCCGCCAGGCTAATTTGATGAAGATGGCTTTGGGGAAAGCCAGGTTTAATGTTTAGTGTGGTGGCAGGGGTGGGGGAAGGAAGACTGAATTGAGAGCCTGGACAGCATAGTGAGACCCTGTCTCTATAAAAAAATAAGTAAATAAATAAAAACAAAAGCAAAGAAATTAGCCAGGGGTGGTGGCATGTGCTTGCAGTCCGAGCTACTCAGAAAGTTGAGGTGAAGGATAGCTTGAGCTTGGGAGGTGGAGGATGCATTGAGCCGTGATCTCATCACTCACTCCAGCCTGGGTGACAGAGCAAGACCCTGTCTTTAAAAAAAAAGAAAAAAGAAAAGAAAAGAATGAATGGAAGAGTCAGTGTGTCCACTGAACATTACACTGGGGTGAGCAGGAGCCAGCCAGAAGGCTTGTGAAGCTACCCGCTCTGCAACCACCTTCATCACTAACTTCCCCAAAAGGCCATTTTTTTTTTTTTTTTTTTTTTGGAGACAGAGTCTTGCTCTGTTGTCACCCAGGCTGGAGTACAAGGGCACGATCTTGGCTCACTGTAACTTCTGCTTCCCTGGTTCAAGTGATTTTCTTGCCTCAGTCTCCCAAGTACCTGGGCTTACAGGTGTGTGCCACCACATCCAGCTAATTTTTGTATTTTTAGTAGAGACAGGGTTTCACCGTGTTGGCCAGGCTGGTCTTGAACTCCTGACCTCAGGTGACCTGCCTGTCTCGGCCTCCCAAAGTGCTGGGATTACAGGTGTGAGCCACCATGCCCGGCCAAGCACCATGTTCTTACAGTCTGCTTTCTGGTTTATGTCTGATTAGGGGTATCCAAATAGCCAGATAGATAATAATAACAAAGGTCATCATCATCATTGTTATTTTTATTAGCCAACCTGTATTGAGTACTAGGTGTGTGTCAGAGTCTAAGCTAAAAACTCCAAGGAGTTGTTTCATTTAATTGTTACACCTGCAAGGCAGGCATTCTTATTATCTCCACTTAGTAAATGGGGAAAATGGGATTCGACTGGTGAGCTGAATTTCCCAGCATCCAGAGTGAGGACTCAAGGCCAGGTCTACCTGGTTCTGCACCTGGAACCATTTCAGCCTTTCTGCTCTCTTTCCTCCTCATTGCCTCACAAGTCACCTCACAATTGTAACCCCTGTAGCTTTCCAGATTTAGAATCCCAGAATTCCAACATTCTAGCTCTGTGAGGAATTAAAGGTGATTTTGATACTCTTGCTCTCTCTCTTTTATTATTATTATTATTATTATTTATTTTACTTTACACTGTTGGTGGGAGTGTAAATTAGTTCACCCATTGTGGAAGACAGTGTGGCAATTCCTCAAGGATCTAGAACTAGAAATACCATTTGGCCCAGCAATCCCATTACTGGGTATATACCCAAAGGATTATAAATCTTTTTTTTAAACCATCTTACTGTAAAATAAAACATAGAGGAAAGAGTACACATGACACAGAACTCTGCTAGCTGCTTCAGAAGCCCACTGTGGACCCTGATCCAAACACAGACTCTTTCCTCCCCAAAAGCAATCACTCCTCTGGCTATTAAATAAATCATTTCCTGGGCCGGGTGCGGAGGCTGACCCCTGTAATCCCAGCACTTTGGGAGGCCGAGGCAGGTGGATCACTTGAGGTCAGGAGTTTAAGACCAGCCTGACCAACATGGTGAAACCCTGTCTCTACTAAAATTACAAAAAAAATTAGCCAGGTGTGGTGGTGCATGCCTGTAGTCCCACCTACTCAGGAGGCTGAGGCAGGAGAATTGTCTGAACCCAGGAGATGGAGGTTGCAGTGAGCTGAGATCGTGCCATTGCACTCTAGCCTGGGCAACAAGAGCTAAACTCAGTCTCAAAAAAAAACAGAGAGAAGGAAGATGGGCCGGGCAGGGACCATGGCGGTGGCAGCAGAGGTGGCAGGGGCGGGGCGGCTGGCGG